>NC_036840.1:11492150-11520009 GCF_002910315.2 Salvelinus sp. IW2-2015 | reverse complement strand
GGCTGATATAAAGACATTAGAGGCTCGTCACTGAGGCTAGCCAGACGTGAAATCTATTCATTAATCAGAGAGCTAGCCTCGTCACATTGATTTCCTGTTTCACCATCTTTCACCGTCGGTCTCCGTTTTAAGAAGATGTTACTGAGGTTGGACCCAGGACACGTCTAAACTATCACTGCTTTGAAGGACTGATGACTTCCTATTGAAATGGTTGTATGGTACTGTTCTGTTAGGCCAGGAGGGATGCTAACTGTGTGTATGGTTGGAAGGACTGCGTGACCTTAATAGTTCTGTTCTGTGTTCTTCTCGCTAATGACAGTGACGTATCAACAATGCTTATGATCAGGTGTTACATTTCATTGGTTAAATGTATTGATTTATTGAATGGTTGATCAATCCATTCATAGATTAGTGTATTGATAATTGGGCAGCTACTGCCATGTTTTACCAGCCTCTCACTCACTCTCCAGCCGTGTATCAAGGACAACAAACATTATGTGGGGGGGGGGAAAAACAAACAAACTTGGCATTACCCCAACCCTCTTACCCCCTTCCCCTCCACCCCCGCCCGTATTTAACCCAGCTCAATTTACCCGCCTCCATAAAACAATACTTGTGATCAGTGTGTAATAGCACCTTATTAACCCCAATTACCACAATTAAGCTCCGGCTGCCACTGCAGGCCTGCTTTGATGGCTTAATTAATCTGTGTTTGATGAAGAGGCCATGCACGTCTTTCTTGCCCCCCCCCCCCCCCACCCCAACCAACCACACCAGCCCATAGTTTCCACCAACAAGCATCAGCCCTACCGAAGCCATGTGCACTTGCTACCCCTTTCCCCCCGCTAACAGCCACTTCAACATCTGCTGGAAACAGGAACAATCTCTCTCTCTCCACTCGCCTACACTCCTCTGGCTGGCAGACAAATGCCTCCACTCTGGCAGAATGAAAGGCAACCCTCTGCTCTGTGATGTTTCATAATGAACGCTACAAGCCCCTTGGCATGGTGCCTGCCTGCCTTATTGGGGATGGAGGAGGGAGGGCTTGGATAGMTGCCCAGTTTGTTCTGTTCGTTTGCGGCACTCCGGCTAATTGCTTAATTGATGCATTGTTTTTACTGACGATACGGATTTCCCCCCCACATCCCACAGACAAAAGGCATTACACACTATTAGCCAGTCATGGTTCCTTTCAGCCGGCTGTGTTAAAGATTTAAGGCCTAATGTGATCGTCTGTTTTAATTGAGGCGAGGAGGCACTTGATGTTGCATAATACGAGGCTGAATTAAAACCGAACCACGTCCTCCTGTTTACATTCCACAACAGCCCCAGTAAGCAAGACAAACGAGGATCCTTCCCAGCGCCAAAACATGTTAAAAGGAGCTAGTTTATGGCGTTTACCCGACACATTTCAGTGGGAAAAAGCTTTTCTAATGCGCTCTTTGTCAGGCCGGGCATTAACCCTAAGTGACTGGTATATAATGATGTCTTTGCTGGGCCTATAACCCACCAAACTAGGTATTTACAGAGGAGCCTGTCTCTAGTCGGGAGATAAATAAATACCATTTAGTTAGTGTGCTGTAGTGTTGGAGCTCTTTAATTAGTAGGGTAGGGGTTAATAAAGGTGTCCTTTGGGAGAGGCGAGAAAGGCTGTGCGGGTGGGTGCGTGTGTGTGTATTGCCACAGGAGAGAACTCTGTTTAATGCATTCCCTTTTCTCTCGGAGTGTGTCATTTCCCCTCAGACACACACACACACACACACACACACAATCCTGCATATTCCCACTGAAGTCTGGGATAAACAGGTGTTTTTCCCCTCTATCCATGTGTTTGTCCCTAGACCCCTCTGAGAGCATTCCCATTCCAGGAAGCCTGTATGTCCTCCTGCCAGAGGAGAGACTGGGGAACAATTGGGATAAAGAAAAGAAAGCACCGGGCCACAGAGAGAGAGAGAGAGAGACTCTTCACTTATTCATCATCATTGTCAGTGTTCGTCCTGAGGAGGAAACARGCCCACAGAGCTGTAAACACAGAGGCAGAAGTCTGGAGTCACATCACAACCCGGGGAATAACAAGTGTAGTGCACTCACATCACGGACAAACACACACACACTGGATGTCAAAGGACTGACAGGGAAAGAAAGAGTGCATCTTCTGTGCTGTGGGAGGATGGGAAGTAGGGAAAACAGACAAGACAGTCTGGGACAGGGATCACATTGAGCTCCACAGTATGTAAATGTCTGTTACACCATTATCAAAGAAACAGAACAACTTTGATTCCGGAGCATGATAAATTGATTTCTGTACTTTCACTCTCCACTGAATATTAATTGAAATAGGTACATGAAGAAGAAGAAAAAAAGAGAACCTTTGTCTACCGAAGAAATGTGCTGAAGGATCGGATTTGGGTAACGTGGTCGTAAAAATAGCATCCCCTGCGAACACGTTTGCTATTATCTCAGTGTGGCAGCACTGCCTGTTCGCTCCCCCCTATGGCGACGGACACAAGCATTTACATGAAGTCCGCGCGGGAGAGGAAATTACAAGTATTGGGATTTGCTTTTCTGCTGCGTTTATTGCATTATCATAATGTGGCAGGTCAGGTGACTGAAAAGAGACAGGGAGACTGCATCCAGGCTGAGGGAGTCTGGGAGGGTCTGAGAGGCTCTGTCTCGCCACTTTCTTTTTCTGTCTCTCTTTCTCTCTCCACCTCTCTCTCTCTCTCTCTCTCTCCATCTCTCTCTCTCTCCATCTCTTTCTCTCTCTCTCTCCATCTCTCTCTTTGGATGTCATCTGCACCACCATTTTGCATCCTCTTCATCTTCTTCACTCTCTCTCCCTCTCTCTTTCTGGCTCTCCCTCAGATTCCTTCTCTCTCACGCTCTCTCTCTCTCTCCCTCTCTCTTCCTGGCTCTCCCTCAGGTTCCTTTTCTCTCCCGCTCACTCTCTCTCTCTCCCTCTCTCTTTCTGGCTCTCCCTCAGATTCCTTCTCTCTCCCGCTCTCTCTCAGGTGTGGGTCTGTGGGTTTCCTCCCAACCCCAGGCCTCTGGAGAGCAGCATATCCACACAGGCTTGGCTCACTGGGCCTGTTACTGTAGAGGGCATGTTACTGTAGAGCTGCTCTCCTCACCTCTAGGACCTGCTCCTTCCACGCAGATGCTAGTGTTACCCCGTGTGTGTGTGTGTTGTGTGTGTGGTGTGTGTGTGTGTGTTGTGTGGTGTGTGTGATGGTGTGTGTGTGTGTGTGTGTGTGTGTGTGTGTGTGTGTGCATTCAGATCCAATCTGTAATTTTTGCACAGCAGCACCCTCTCGCTCTCAATGCACTGAAAGCCACAGCTGTTGTAATCTGTTAATGACCACCACATGGGAGGAGAGGTGGAGACGTTAGGGGAGTTTTACATTTTAGGGCTGTTTTTATGTATACACACACCTGTGCAATGTAAGTGTGTGCAAAGTGTTTCCGTTGTGGAGGCATTGATATGTGATTGAGCTTGGGCTTTTATGCACGCACAGCACAAAAACACACACACACACACACACCCAAACACAGACCTCGAATCAGATGTTTTCTAGCATACATCCATACTTTTGTGTCAGTATTTACCTTTTTTCTTCATATTGAGTTTTTCTAAAGGCAAGATTTGTTTTCCCCCCACCATGCCAGAGCCAGAGTGTTATGCCCACTCACTCCATTATTCCTTCTCATCTCCCTCTCTCTTCCCCCTCGTTATTTCACTTTCCACTCCTTTTGCATGCTCTGCCTGTGGTGTGGAGATGTGGCGGTTTGATCATGGTTCTCTGTTTGAGCGCTAAAGAGGTGATTGTTTACAGGAGACTCACTACAATGGCACTTCAAAAGCCCCTTCAGGATGCTGTGCCTCCACGCTCTCAGAACCGAATCAATGAGAGGAGGGAGAAGGAGAGAGAGGGCCTGCTTCGTACGTTAACACTGAGAGAGAGCAAGAGTCTCACCCCTGTTCCCTGGGCCCGCCTCATACATTATTCCTTTGAATTGTGTGCACCTCATTAGCCAGTGGGTTATGTTAACAGCTGGAATTGATTTGGCACATATTCATCATGTTTTGCTTTTGCTCTCTTTGTGTCCATCGATGCTCACTTTAATTTCTAAGTAGCACATGTTTTTTCGGCAAACAGACTTCACATCAGCGACTCACTAACTGACTTGTAAGCCAGCTAACTTGCCCAAAATATCTTGAATAAAACTTCAGTACATATTCTGGTCTAATTGACTCAAACAATCAACAACCACAGTTCCAAGTTGAGCTTTCTTTGTGGAACCCGTAAGAAAATAGTTATTTCTGGTTGTTTATCAAAGTTAGCTGGCTAACTTATTGAATCTGCTTTAGTATACCCCTCGGCTTGCCAAGTTGATCAAGGCTTACTGTAGTGTGAAGTATTTGTCCTAATATTCATTTCCATCCAGAGAAAACAAACTATACAAAATGTCACATTCTGCAATATTCTTTTCTGCAATTATCTTATGTTAGCAGCTTGAGTTCTCTGAGGCTATCAAATGTTTGTCTTGGTGAGTTTTCTCTAGCCAGGGAAAAAGGAGCAGAAACCATCCGCATCTCGCTTGTTGTGCGTCTCCCTTAACGAACGACACAATCAATTAGCTAGCAAAGATATTCAAAACAACATTTAGCATTTAACAGCTACCATTTACCACCATCAGAGGGGAGTTGTTATGAATATTAAAACATCCTGGGTGTTTATGGTAAATGTGTTGCTTATCTCTTTAAACTGTTTATAAATTCTAATGCGAGGGTCTTTGGACTCCTGCCTTTGGTTTGTTAAGTATTTAGCTGGGACGGGGGGAAGTGAGGGAATAACAAGAGGCCTGGAAATTGCAACTCAGACCTTATGTGCAAAATAGCTTGCTCCTCGATATAGTTTTTGTAAAACAGCAACATAGAATTGAATGGATTGGGAGAAACATGTTTATTCGGCTAAGATAGTCATACTGTACTGATTAGATGTAGTGATGAAAATTATGGCCTCTTGTACAGCGGCGAGCGTTATGAATTACCGTTAACCCTTCTTTTCATGTTTTTGCGGTTGGGAAACTGAGGACCTATAGCGCTTCGCACTGCAAGTTACTAAGCTAATGAGTTAGAAACTGCTCCAACCAAACGAGAATCACTAAAACTACAGACCACTATTCAATCGGGTAAAACTGCAAATAACTTCCCCAGAGGCCCACACTGGCGTGTTTGAATTAAGCAACTTCCCACAACGTCAAATGCAGACCAGAGCCCAACTGTTGGTCCTGGATGTTCTTCGAGGTGTTGAAGTCGGCAATGTGTTTGGCAAACATAGTTAGCCTTGGTTTCCAAAAAGACACAGCATGATCGTTTCTCCCTCACACAGGAACAGTTGAGTCCGACTTGATTAAAAAAAAGGAAATGTGATCGAAGCTTCAGCTCAGGTTTTCTCTCTGCCGTAGGACCCGTCAGGGCCTGGAAATCTGATTGAGATCTGGAATATTTTGACTAGATGAAAACCGTCGTATATAGAGACTGAGACTTCACTTAAATAGCACTTCCCTCCATGTCTAGGGCGCTCGCAAAACAGAAACTGCATGATGGGGAGGAGACTTATATAGGTGCGGAGGGTGCGGTAGGCCGATGGCATCAGTGTACTCACTAACTAAGCCCTGCTGGTGTGACTGTTTATGCGTCTCACATCGTGGTCATATAAGGACACCAAAAACGTGTAATGGGTGGGATCATTTAGAGCCCTCGATAAACAGAAGCCTCACTAATACTGACTGTACGAGCGGCCATTACTTTTAGACTCATAGTCAAGCTAATGGCTTAATCAGACCAAGCTGCCAGTCTAATATAACACTGAACAGTCTCGCTCTCTCTCTTTATCTCTCTTTCTCTCAGATCGCTCATCATTGCCCAACTTTGTTGAAAGAAAAAAATACTAATTGGCTTTTCCTATTTTGATAGAATTAAGAAAAAACAAAGACTAAGATTAGCTAATGAACTAATATACAGTGACGGTGTTGCTGTTATTTATGTAGCTGAGGCCTTCATGATTAACTGTTTTCAGAGCTGCAGTCTTCGGTTGAAAAAAGTAATCCTCTGGTGACATTTCAGAGAACTGGCCCCTCGGGCACGGAGGCATAAGAAACGAACGAGAGCGGAATCCCAGACAGTAATTCACCGAGGTTCCCCTTACTAAATTAACCTCCGCTCGTGGAAATTTATTCGACATGCTGTTTTAAAATTATTTTAAACTTGCAGATTTCCGATGTCGAGCGTCTTCTGGGAGCTAGCGCTCTTGTTTCTGACAGACGCCCTGATTATGTTGAGGGGATGTTTTGGAGAGGCCACGATGGCCAGTAGTTCACGCTCAGGACAGGCTCCTAGCTTTAGAACATTTTAACTGCCAACTGTAGAAATATAACATATTGCTGCATAGCTCTTGATGACGGGTTGAAGGTCAATATGCTCGGGCAGGTCCAGACGGAACAATACACTGGGACCAGAGCCAACATACTCGTTTGGTACTGTATCCCCTCTTTTTTGTTCCCTCCATCAATTCTCCAGTCTCGCGTTCTGCTCGAGATCTGCTAGTTTAATATGTAATAATTAAGTTGGTTAAATAGCTTGCATTTACATTGCACCCTCGTTGGGAATGGCTCAGCCAGCTCTTGTTATGGGGGTAAGCTCATCAACGCAAGCCAATGTGTTCTTGTAGCACCGTGTTGCTGTTCAGCAGCACTATTTTGCCGCCAGACACGCTCCCCCACATTGTTACCCCGTCATAACTGTCAGTCGGCTATGCGTCTACCCGAATAGGCCTCCACCACACCACACACACACGCACGCTTGCCGCATTATGTGTCTGAAATGGAGTGCCCTTTATGCACATTAAAAAAGGATTGTGCGAAATCTAATGTGCACAGTACTAATACTTGAATGGTGAAATAGAATATAAAGACATGTTGAAGACCATTAGTTCTTGAACCCAGGTGACGCTTTAGATAGGTGTTGAGATAAAGGGACATATCCCTTATACACCTTTCTTCCGCTCATATCACCCCTATAGCATATTCAATTATTTATTGTTCAGTACAGGGAGACTAAATGCTCGAAAGTGTCCCTTTTGATGTGTGTGCCCCGGTACTGAAATATGTCAGCCATCAGGCTATTGAAGCGGGGGGCGCTTTTTGAATAAACATCAATCTTGATTCTCTCTCACTTCGAAACAATTGTCCAAATCACCCGCGAAGACAGGAGACGCCTGCAGGAAACTGACAACGAACCAGGATGGATGGTCATGGGACCATGATTACATCATGTCTGCATTTTAGACCGTTCTGACGGAGAAGGAGAAGAGTATCAGTCAGCTTATTGACTTTCTCTCTCTCTCCTGTTCTTTGGGCTGTGTTCTACCCCTCCTCTCCTCTCTGACAGCCCTGGAACATCCTAGTTGTCTGCATGTAAGGTTCTCTCTCTCTCGCTCTGTCATTCGTTGGACTGCTGCCAATTTACCAGTGACAAGGAGAGGAGGGAGACGGAGAGTCTCGTTCTGCTCTCTGAGCGAGGAGGTTTGTTGTCTGCACCCTTCTACTCCCCTACCCTGCCCCCCGCCCCCTGGTCATCCCCGCTGTTAACCCCACCCTCTGCCCTCCCACCATGCCAATTTGTGAATCAGCTTATGATAATGGCGTGATCATAATGAAATGGGAGCGGCAGCTAACAGCGCCGCTGACCTTTTCAATAGAAGTGACAGTAACAGGCGCCCCCCCAACCCCGTAATAAGTGCTGTTGAGTAAGCAACTTACAAGCCAAGGTTATTGTCTCCAAAAAAAAAAGGATGTTCTGAATGCGATTTCACAAGTCGATAAACTTCCCCGGGGATGGATGTGTTGCTGGCCGCTGCTTCGGGCAGCTCGTTATGCTGATGCTGGCGGTTTTGAGGGGGGGTGGTGCCGGATCCCTGCAGACATTCGTAACGCATCAGATAGGAGGAGCCATCAAATCTCTCGTGAAGTGCTCTGAATTTAACACACGGCGGAGGGCAACGAGGAAAACGAGAGCGGTTAAATGTTCTATTTATTCCCCACTGAATTCCTTTTGGAGGGTTGGAAAGGGCAAAATTGATAATGGAAACATTCATACCCCACCTCTCTTAGCCAGTCCTGATTTCATTTGCTGGGCTTTAGTGATTCGTCTGCCTTTTCATATGCCATAACAGGGCAGTCAGTATGATATTTTATACAGTTCTTTCCAACTCCTCACAGAATAGTAACCAGGATAGGTGCAATGTAATCACAAAACATAAGAGAGACCCTTATAGAGAGAGTAGAGGAGAATAATCGAGACTTGTGTCTTGAAGAGAATGAGCTAGCAGCCTGTGATTGAGTTTGTTTATTTTTTATATTATCCCCGTCTCTGTGTAAGAGCCCTTCTCTCCAGTTTTGTTCATAAAAAGTTGTGACATCTTTCAAAGTTCCGAACTAACTTTATATTGGCCTTCATTGTGCCGTCGAGGTAGCACTGCTGTCACTTACCTGCGTTTGGGAGCCAAAAGAGTTCAAAATGGAGTGCTGTGTAGGCCACTCTGCATAATAACCACCCCACCCATGTCCTTCCATGTGCCCCACGGGTGGCTTCAGAAGTGCGCTCTACTCGTTCTCGGTATCGTCTGCTCTGTCATCTCTTCCTCTCTCTCTTCCTGTTCCTCATCTCTCTCTTCTCTCTCGTCGTCTGCGTCTGCTCTCTCTCTCTCTCTCTCTCTCTCTCTCTCTCAGCACAAGCAAGAGATGCCTCCTCAGGAGTTGTTTTTCCTCCACATAAATAAAACATGTATGAGTTTTCCTATTCACCCGGTCCTCGCCCATGCGTTACAGCCTGTAATACACACTTCTTCTCCACACTCCTTTCAGCCTGTGGACCTCTTTTATCTAATTGGCAGAGCATGAAGAAGGGAAGAGAGGAGGAGAGCAGCTACCTGGTGCAAACATGCATTCTGCAAATGACAGTGATTTTCACATAAATCTTCCTTGTGTGTGTGTGTACTTGCAGGTGTGCGTGCGTACTTTGTGTGTGCACCCACGTGGAGGAGGAGGTGAGGCTGAGAAGCGATTATCAATCTTCATTTTGTAATTTATGAAGGCCAGTTGTCAGGCATCCAGCAGCGTCTGAAACAACTCATTCTAGCGTGCTACGGGGGGAACCCGAGGGTATCTGTGCCTCCTGTCACCCTCTCCTCTCCGCCGCCACTACTGCTGCTGTCAGCTCTTCCTGCCTGCTCCTCTGCAGCCCGCCCAGGGGCGTCAGGGAGAGGGAGAGACCCACCGAGGATTAACCCCTCGCCACCCACGGCAGGTGCTGAGGTTTCCGAGGCAGTCGGGCATCCACACTCATTAAGGAAGAGGGGAGAGGGCAGTGGGTACAGAGCGGAGCGGCGACAAACGACGGAGGAAACAAGTCCCCCACCATGGAGGCGACAACACAGTGGAACACTGTCACAGGAGGAGGCTCACCGTTCCTGGTCTCAGTCCCTTTTCCTTCTTTCCTCCCTCATCTCCAGTCTCCCCCTCTCCTTTCCCCATGCCTCTCTCTCTCTCTCTCTCTCTCTCTCTGATCCCTGTCTCTCAGCCAGTCAGCACGGCCCAACCTGGGAGAGCAGAGCTGGGTACTGCATGGCGGCTATGCTACGATAGTGCTGCAGTACACTATGGACAGCTGGTCCTGATAATTGTTTTACCCTGCATGTCCCACATTCGCAAGAGATGGCATCAATTGGCAATTTGCCCTGTAACAGTGGGAGCCTTGCTCTCTCTCTGGCTCTTTGACCAGGGTTGATGGATGCTGATTGCACCGTCTAATTGTTCAAGATGCCTGGGAACAGACAGACAAAAAAACATATGTGCCTACGTAAGGCCATGCTCATGGCTCAGCACTAGGAGTCGATGGAGAAGACATTTCAGGTTTGAGGTTTTGAACTCTTGTGTCAAGTTAAAGTATTAGGCGTTCTTTAGTGGGAATAACTACTTCAAACTACTTCTGATTTTCTCACGCCCAGCTCTTTTTGAATGAAGAGGGTGCTAAATACAGCATGAGTAAGAGCTTTAAAATGTCAGTAAGCACAATTACTGCTGGTTTCAACATTGCAGATTAGATCAAACGTAATTAGCCAGTGCCTGGACATAGCATATGGCTTCAGACCAGTCCAGTTCTTAAGTTCTTAATCATTAAAGAGCAACTGCCATTAAAAAGTAACTGATCCCTTTGAAAATGGCCTATGTGGCATCGATAATATATGAGTCAGAAACACTTATCATAGTGTCAAAATTGACTACAAAGTGTTAATAGCATAAATTTGTTCATAAAGTCAGTCTCGTCTAAAACTGAGTTTTGCAACCTTAGTGCGTCACAACGAGTGAATGAAGGTTGGGTTTGGATTAAAATTATGTCAATAAATCCTGCCCCCTTTTTTCCAAGCTCCACGTGCAAATTGCCACTCCGCCCACTTCACTTCCCTTCATTGAATAGGGCCCCCCAACTCGTTCAAAGGACAGCAGGCTGAAAAGCCATATATGGGTTGACCATATCTCCACAGCCAAAGTTATATAGTTTGCATGCCCTGCCGAAGGACCCTAGTATGCGGAATAAGTGGTTGGAGTTTGTCGGTCCCCAAGTCTGCACCAGTAATGCTAGCTTGGTGTGCAATGACCAGATCTCTCTGGTGTAACTTAGCTAATGACGTTAAATAACGTTTTTGCTGTTTATGTAGGTAGCTATATTTTGATAAAGCGATGCAGGCTATCTAATGTTAGCTAGCGAGACAGGCTAGCTAACGTTTTAGCTAACGTTAGCATAGCTAGTTAGCTAGCTACCTCATTACAACTTAGTTAGGTCGTAGCTCATACAAGTTTATGTATTGTCTACATACTGCTGGTTATGTGACGGTATCATTTGATAACGCTAGCGAGGCAGGCTAGCTAGCTACAGGCTAGCTAATGTTAGCTAACTACAAGTTGGATTTGCGAGTTCATTTGTAGCTCATACAAGTGTATTCTGTATTATCTAAGGCAAAACTAAATAATGGATGCAGCTATGGTGGTAGCTAATGTAACAGATGTGATCATACTTAGTAACTCTCTTGCTTTGTTTTTTTTTTTTAAGAAAGGAAAACCCAGCCAGTGGTCCCAGTTGATTGGTGTTTATTCTGACAATAGTCACAAGGAAGCACATTAGATGTGCAGGACAACAGTATGTTGATGGCTGTAGATTTGTCTGTGAGCATGGAAATAACTGTGAATTAGCGGGGCGCTAATGCGACCATTACAATTAGAGCGTGCTATCTAGCTGCCAAGAGTGTGCAAAGCTGTCATCAAGGCGAAGGGTGGCTACTTTGAAGAATCTGAAATATAAAATATATTTTGATTTGTTTAACACTTTTTTGGTTACTATATGATTCCATATGTGTCATTTCATAGTTTTGATGTCTTCACTATTATTCTAAATAGTAAATAGAAAGAAAAACTCTTGAATGAGTAGGTGTGTCCAAACTTTTGACTGGTACTATATATACAGTGGCAAGAAAAAGTATGTGAACCATTTGGAATTACCTGGATTTCTGCATAAATTGGTCATAAAAAAGTCACAATAGACAAACAGTCTGCTTAAACTAATAACACACAAACAATTATACGTTTTCATGTCAACATTGAACACACCGTGTAAACATTCACAGTGTAGGGTGGGAAAAGTATTTGAACCCTTGAATTTAACAACTGGTTGACCCTCCTTTGGCAGCAATAAACTCAACCAAACATTTTCCGTAGTTGCGGATCAGACCTGCACAACGATCAGGAGGAATTTCGGACCATTCATCTTTACAAAACTGTTTCAGTTCAGCAATATTCTTAGGATGTCTAGTGTGAACCGCTCTCGAGGTCATGCCACAGCATTTTAAATCGGGTTGAGGTCAGGACTCTGACTGGACCACTCCAGAAGGCGTATTTTCTTCTGTTGAAGCCATTCTGTTGTTGATTTACTTCAGTGTTTTGGGTCGTTGTCCTGTTGCATCACCCAACTTCTGTTGAGCTTCAATTGGCGGACAGATAGCCTTACATTCTCCTGCAAAATGTCTTGATGAACTTGGGAATTCATTTTTCCATCGATGATAGCAAGCTGTCCAGGCCCTGAGGCAGCAAAGCAGCCCCAAACCATGATGCTCCCTCCACCATACTTTACAGTTGGGATGAGATTTTGATGTTGGTGTGCTGTGCCATTTTTTTCTCCACACATAATGTTGTGTGTTCCTTCCAAACAACTCAACTTTAGTTTAATCTGTCCACAGAAGGGCTGTGTAACATCCAGGTGCTCTTTTGCAAACTTCAGACATACAGCAGTGGCTTCTTCCGTGGTGTCCTCCCATGAACACCATTCTTGTTTAGTGTTTTATGTATCGTAGACTCGTCAACAGAGATGTTAGCACGTTCCAGAGATTTCTATAAGTCTTTAGCTGACACTCTAGGATTCTTCTTAACCTTATTGAACATTCTGCGCTGTGCTCTTGCAGTCATCTTTGCAGGACGGCCACTCCTAGGGAGAGTAGCAACAGTGCTGAACTTTCTCCATTTATAGACAATTTGTMTTACCGTGGACTGATGAACATCAAGGTTTTTATAGATACTTTTGTAACCCTTTCCAGCTTTATGCAAGACAACAATTCTTAATCTTAGGTCTTCTCAGGTTTCTTTTGTTTAGAGGCATGGTTCAGATCAGGCAATGCTTCTTATGAATAGCAAACTCAAATTTTGTGAGAGTTTTATAGGGCAGGGCAGCTCTAACCAACATCTCCAATCTCGTCTCATTGATTGGACCCCAGGTTTCCTGACTCCAACTAGCTTTTGGAGAAGTCATTAGCCTAGGTGTTCACAAACTTTTTCCAACCTACAATGTGAATGTTTAAATTACGCTACCGTTCAAAAGTTTGGGTTCACTTAGAAATGTCCTTGTTTTTGATTGAAAAGCTATTTTTTTGTCCATTAACATTAACATAACATCAAATTGATCAGAAATACAGTGTAGACATTGTTAATGTTGTAAATGACTATTGTAGCTGGAAACGGCTGATTTTTTATGGAATATCTACATAGGCGTACAGAGGCCCATTATCAGCAACCATCACTCCTGTGTTCCAATGGCACGTTGTGTTAGCTAATCCAAGTTTATMATTTTAAAAGGCTAATTGATCATTAGAAATCCCTTTTGCAATTATTTTAGCACAGCTGAAAACTGTTGTCCTGCTTAAAGAAGCAATAAAACTGGCCTTCCTTTAGACTAGTTGAGTATCTGGAGCATCAGCATTTGTGCGTTCGATTACAGCCCCATTGTCACGGCCGTCGTAGGGAGGAGACCAAGGCGCAGCGTGATAAGCGTACATTCTTCTTTATTTCAAGAATGAACACTGAACAAATCGAACAAAATTACAAAACGAACTGTGAAGCTAATATGGCTAGTGCAGACAGGCAACTAAACATAGAATAAGAACCCACAAAACCAAAAGGGAAAAATGGCAACCTAAATATGATCCCCAATCAGAGACAACGATAAACAGCTGCCTCTGATTGGGAACCATACCAGGCCAACGTAGACAAATAATAACCTAGATAACCCACCCTAGTCACACCCCGACCTAACTAACATAGAGAATAAAAGGATCTCTATGGTCAGGGCGTGACACGGTGAGACAAGACAGTAACTACTAACAATCGGATCCCATGAAATTGGGGAGAAAAAGGGGGGTAAAAAGAAAATGGCGGTTGCTTATAATGGGCCTATGTAGATGTTCCATAAAAAAATCTGCCGTTTCCAGCTACAATATACATTTACAACATTAACAATGTCTACACTGTATTTCTGATCAATTTGATGTTGTTTTAATGGACAAAAGAATGTGCTTTTCTTTCAAAAACAAGGACATTTCTAAGTGATCCCAAACTTTTTAACGGTAGTGTATGTATTCAATATAGACAAGAAAAATACAATCATTGGTGTGTTATTAGTTTAAACACACTGTGTTTGTCTATTGTTGTGACTAAGATGAAGATCAGATCAAATTTTATGACTAATTTATACAGAAATCCAGGTAATTCCTGTCAAGTCTACTCCTTCTCCTCCCCTCTGGCGTGGGACGTCGCCGGAATACTAACCACGGTCCTGGGACTCATCATTACGCGCACCTGGCACTCATCATTATGATTCACACCTGTACCTCATTACCTCCCCTTTATAGGTCCCTTCCTTTTGTTCATTCCTCAGTTGGTATTGATCCTGTGTTCATGCTATCTCGCTTCTGTCACGCTGTCACGCTGTCTTGTTTCATGTTAGTTGTTTCATTAAACGTTTCACCTGCTTCTCTACTCACAGCGTCATCATTACAGAATACCAACTCTAACAATGAAAGCAGCAGGAAAATTGGATATCTCTCAGATGGTCGACGAACAGGGTTGTCTTCTGCGTCAGCACCATGACCAGCTGGCACAACTGGGGACGGCCATGGAAGAGGTTCTTCGCAGTTTGCAGCGTCTCGAACATCGTAATAACGGAGGATACTCTAGAACCAACCTAYCCAGTGAGCCAGCCCAACAGCCCATTCAGCAACTCGCTCAGGTCTTCGATGCCCGTTTATCCCTCCCCGAGAAATATGACGGTACCCCATCCAAATGCCGTGGCTTCCTACTTCAGTGCTCCCTTTATTTTACACACCAGATAGTGGCGCACACCACCGAGAGGTCTAAGGTTGCCACGGTTATTTCTCTGCTGGCGGGGCGGGCATTGGAATGGGCTACGGCCGTCTGGGAGAGAGGAGAGGAGGAGCTAAATTCCTATGAGGGGTTCATGGSTCTGTTTTAAATGTATCTTCGATTATTACCCAGAGGGCAGAGAGGGAGGTGAGCGTCTACTTCAATTACGGCAGGGGGATTAGACGGCTGCTGAGTATGCACTCACCTTCTCCGGGAGCGTCGGCATTCTCATCGCTTCTCTCCCCTCCTTCGGCGAACACTCGGGATCAGAGCCTGAACCCATGGAGGTAGGGGTCACACGCCTCCCTGCGGCGGAGCGCCGCAGACGGATACAACTGGGGCTCTGTCTGTACTGTGGTCAAGGAGGGAACAGGCTCCAGCGGTGTCTGGCATGTCCGAATCCATGATCTACTAGAACAGAGGGACGTCACGTGATCTGCCATCCCCTGGGCCAGGAGTGAGTATTCCATCTTCATCACTTCCTGCTAGGCTCTTTTTGGTGTCCATCTCATTGGTTGACTGTACCTCAAGTCCTGTGTCAACAGCTTTAGTGGATTCCGGTGCCGCAGGGAATTTTATGGGTCAGACCCTTGCCTCCTCTCTCAATATTACTTAATACCCGCTCTCCTCTCCTTTTCCGGTGCAAGGCCTCGATTGTCGGCCATTATGATTCTGAACCATTACACACATCACTCAACCACTTACCCTCACCGTGGAGTCCAATCATCAGGAGAATATCCTCTTCTTCATCATCATTTCACAAGTTCATCCTCGGCCACCCTTGGCTTCAACTCCATAATCCCACCGTTTCATGGTCAAGGATGAGAATCACAGACTGGTCACCTGAATGCCGGAGGACCTGCTTCCCTGTTCCCTGTGGTTTCACGTCGGTTGAGAGTCGTTTGGTTGCCCTTCAGCCCAACATCCCGGAGGTATACCAGGATCTGAGGGAGGTATTCTCCAAGACCCGGGCCACCTGTCTCCCTCCTCATTGCCCCTGGGACTGTGCCATCGACCTGCTTGCTGATGCAACACCTCCGCGCAGACGCAACACCTCCGCGCAGACGCATCTACCATCTGTCTGTGGCTGATACCCAGGCCATGGAGGATTACATTCAGGAGGCGCTCCAACAGGGGTTCCTCCGCACGTCCACTTCTCCTGTGTTGGCTGGTTTCTTCTTCGTGGCCAAGAGGGATGGAGGATTAAACCTTTGCATTGATTACAGAGGACTCAATGAAATTACCAAGAAGTTTCGGTACCCCCTCCCGTTGGTGCCGTCAGCCATTGAGCAGCTCCGCGGGGCCCTGGTTTTCACCAAACTGGACCTGCGGAGTGCCTACAATCTCATCCGCATCCGGGAGGGGGTGAGTGGAAGACCGCGTTCAGCACAATGTCTAGTCACTACGAGTACTTGGTGATGCCCTTTGGCTTAGCCAATGCTCTGTCAGTGTTCCAGGCATTCGTTAACGAGGTGTTCAGGGACATGCTCGGACGCCAGGTGATCGTATACATTGATGACATCTTGATCTACTCGGTTAATCTGGAGGATCACATCACACGTTCGAGCAGCCCTGGAATGCCTCCTGGCCCATCACCTGTTCGTCAAGGCTAAGAAGTGTCAATTCCATCAGAGGGCGGTCTCCTTGGGTTACAAATCAGCCCGCAGGGAGTGAAGATGGACGACAAGAAGGTAGATGCCGGCAGGTCATGGCCAGTCCTAACCACCATTAAGGGGTTACAATGGATTTTGTGGTTTGCCAACTTCTACCGTCGTTTCATCAGGAATTTCAGCTCTGTTGTCGCTCCTCTCACCTCCCTCCTTAAGGGAGGCCTCCGTAGGCTGGTGTGGGGTCCAGCAGCCGACGTGGCCTTCCATCTTCTCAAGGGTTGTTTCACCTCCGCCCCAGTGCTGAAACATCTGGGTCACGGTCAGCCTCACTCCCGGGTACCAGCCTCAGTCCAACGGGCAGGTGGAGAGGATGAACCAGGAGCTTGGAGGTTCCTGAGGAGTCACTGTGTGGACCGGCAGGGTGAGTGGGCACGATTCCTTCCATGGGCAGAGTACGCTCAGAATTCCCTAAGTCACTCCTCCGCTGGGTTGACTCCCTTCCAGTGTGTTCTGGGTTTTCAGCCAGCCCTGGCCCTGTGGACTCCGTGCCAGACTGAGGCTCCTGCGGTTGAGGGATTCTGGCCATCGTCAAAAAGAACAGGCAGACCGCCACCGCAGTGAGACCCCTGTGTTCCACCCTGGGAATCGCGTCTGGCTCTCTACCAGGAACCTCCCACTCCACCTGCCCTGCAAGACACTGAGCCCCCGGTTTGTGGGGCCATTCCAGGTTCTCCGGAGGGTCAACGACGTGACGTATAGGTTACACCTGGCAAGTCACTACCGTATCTCACCCTTGTTTCATGTCTCCCTTCTCAGGCTGGAATTCCTGGTCCCCTAGCTGATGCTGTCGAGGGCAGTCCGGCATTTGCTGTCAGATCTCTGCTGGACTCCTAGTGTCGTGGGGGTCGGCTCCAGTATCTAGTGGACTGGGAGGGGTATGGCCCTGAGGAGTGGTGTTGGGTTCCGGTGGAGGACATTCTGGATCCCAACATCATCCGTGATATTCACCTTCGCCGCCCGGATCGACCCGCTCCTCGTCCCCGGGGTCGTACTCCTGGTCGGCGTCGTCCTGCGGCTGGAGCCGCGTGTCAGGRGGGGTGTACTGTCACGTCTACTCCTGCTCCTCCCCTTCGGTGAGTGACGTTGCCAGAATACTAACCACCAGTCCTGGGACTCAGGACGACCTCATTACCTCCCATTTTTAGGACCCTTAATTTTGTTCATGGTATTGATCCTGTGTTCATGCTATCTCACTTCTGTTACGCTGTCTTGTTTCATGTTAGTTGTTTCATTAAACGTTTCACCTGCACCTGCTTCTCGACTCACAGCATTATCATTACAATTCCGAAGGGTTCACATACTTTTTCTTGTCACTGTATGTACATACACACACACACACCAGGGCGTGTACACATTGTAAATATGAATATAGAATACAATATTTTAGAAGGTGACCTACCGCTTGCATGTCAATATCAGACTGGTAAGAATTTACGTTTGCGATCTTCCTTATGTGCAAGCATGACTAATGGCATAACAACTTATTGATATGTATTCAATCAACCAATAGGAATACATAAACACTGAATACATGTTTCTGCAGCGTGAAGTGGAAACATAACCAACCCTGTTACATTAACATATCTGAGTCTGACTAATTCAGTGAACTAGGAGCAATAAAACAAATCTGAATCTAATCAAATCTGGAGCTGGGAGGGGTAAACCACAGAATTAGGGTTACCACAGCCACAAAGTCAAAATTGGTTGTTGTAAAAATGTATGAAAACAAACATTTGCTTTTTGGTCTTAAGTTAAGGTTAGCAGTGTAGTTAAGGTTAGGTTTAAAATCACATTTTAAGAACTTGTAGAAGTAGGCAGGGTTTATTACTTTATTGCTGTGGTAAGTAGTGACAACTTAGAATTAGCTTGACCCGAGATACTGTCCTGATGAAACAGACTGCTTAATCAATGGTAATGTGTGTTGTATAAAAAAAATACCCGGTTTGATAAACTAAAAGGTTAATGACGTAATATCATGATATCTGAAGTGAAATAGAAAGGTGAATGCAGCAATAAGGTTGGTTCCACCATGCTAATCATAACCACCATTGATGAAGTAGACAATGCTCTGTGGATGTGTTTGTGTGTGACCGACCAGTATCTTTGAGGGCCAGGAGCTGATATACGCTGCCATGCCCATAAATGTGGCGGTGGCAAAGACCTTACCTCCAGCCTCACCTCTTGCCTGCTCACTAATGGTCATCAATAGGAGACCAGAATTAGGTAGGTTTAGTCTGACCTGTTCAAACTTTAACATACTATACAGTGCCATCAGAAAGTATTCAGACCCCTTGACTTTTTCCACATTTTGTTACGTGACAGCCTTATTATAAAATGTTTTTAAAAAAAAATATATATATATATATTAAATCAAATTGTATTTGTCTCATGCACCGAATACAACAGGTGTAGACATTACCGTGAAATGCTTCCTTACAAGCCTTTAACCAACAATGCTCAAGTTCCAAAAGTTCAAGAAATAGTTCATAAAATATTTACAAAATAAACGAAAGTTTTAAAAAATCCGTTCAATCAAAAAGTAACACAAATGTACATAACAATAATGAGGCTGTATACATGGGGTACCAGTACAGAGTCAATGTGGAGGCTATATACAGGGGGTACCAGTACAGAGTCATTGTGGAGGCTATATACAGGGGGTACAGAGTCAATGTGCGGGGGTACAAGTTAGTCTAGGTAATTTGTAAAGTAATTATGCATAGATAATAAATAGTGAGTAGCAGCAGTGTAAAAACAAAGGGGGGAGGGGTGTCAATGTAAATAGTCACACAATACTGCATAATGACAAAGCGAAAACAGGTGTAAAAATGAAGTATATATTTTTTTAAATACCATATTTACGTAAGTATTCAGACCCTTTGCTATGAGACTTGGAATTGAGCTCCGGTGCATCCTGTTTCCATTGATCATCCTTGAGATGTTTCTACAACTTGATTGGAGTCCACCTGTGGTAAATTCAATTGATTGGACATGATTTGGAAAAGCACACACCTGACTATATAAGGTTCCACTGTTGACAGTGCATTTCAGAGCAAAAACCAAGCCATGAGGTCGAAGGAATTATCAGTAAAGCTCCGTGACAGGATTGTGTTGAGGCACAGATCTGGGGAAGGGTACCAAAACATTTCTGCAGCATTGAAGGTGCCCAACAACACAGTGGCCTCCATCATTCATGAATGGAAGAAGTTTGGAACCACCAAGACTCTTCCTAGAGCTGGCCACCCGGCCAACGTAAGCAATCGGGGGAGAAGGGCCTTGGTCAGGGAGGTGATCAAGAACCTGATGGTCACCATTACATAGTTCTAGAATTCCTCTGTGGAGTTGGGAGAACCTTCCAGAAGGACAACCGTTTCTGCAGCCCTCCGCAAATCAGTCCTTTATGGTAGAGTGGCCAGACGGAAGCCACTCCTCAGTAAAAGGCACATGACAGCCTGCTTGGAGTTTGCCAAAAGGCACCTCAAGACTGGTCGTTTTCTGGTCTGATGAAACCAAGATTGAACTCTTTGGCCTGTATGACAAGCCTCACGTCTGGAGGAAACCTGGCACCATCCCTAGGGTGAAGCATGGTGGTGGCAGCATCATACTGTGGGGATGTTTTTCAGCGGCAGGGACTGGGAGACTAGTCAGGATCGAAGCAAAGCTGAACGGAGCAAAGTACAGAGAGATCCTTGATGAAAACCTGCTCCTGAGCGCTCAGGACCTCAGACTGGGATGAAGGTTCACCTTCCAACAGGACAACGACCCTAAGCACACAGCCAAGACAACGCAGGAGTGGCTTCGGGACAAGTCTCTGAATGTCCTTGAGTTGACCAGCCAGAGCCTGTACTTGAACCTGATCGAACATTTCTGGAGAGACCTGAAAATAGCTGTGCAGTGACACTCCCCATCCAACCTGACAGAAGACTTGAGGCTGTAATCGATGCCAAAGGTGCTTCAGCAAAGTACTGAGTAAATGGTCTGAATAGTAATGTAAATGTGATATTTCCGTTTTTTTGTATATTAAAAATTAGCACAAAAAAAAGTAAAACACGTTTTTGCTTTGTCATTATGGGGTATTGTGTGTAGATTGATGAGGGGGGGAAACAATTCACAGATGCATCTATGGAGCCAGCACTTGGAGACTTGCAACATTATGTGATAGAGTCCTGACCGACAGACTGGCTTGATACTGACGTCTCTGAATGGAGAGAGACCTGGCACTCAACACATCCACAATGTGGTGCTGAAGGTGAATACTAATTATACAGTACAGCAGAAATGTCCAGTATTTGCAACACCTTTTTTATTCAATGCGTCAATGATGAACTCTGCCACAATTCTGCCTATTTTTACAGATGGAGAGGACTGGAGATGCTTTTGCCGGACGCCAGCCTCGGTCGTTTGATTGCGAGATTATAATTGGGTAGGTTTGGTCTTACCTGTTTAAACTTCAACATTAGTACCTGTTTGTGTGTCAGATATTACCTATCCCAATCTGCCGTTGGTAATAGAACAAGGAATGTGTATATGTTCACAGAAACATGTATGGAGCCAGCACATGGAGACTTGCAAGATGACGTGATGAAGTCTAGATTGACAGACGTGCTTGATACTGATATCTCTCAATTGAGAGAGACCTGGCACTCTGCATTACGGAGTCAACTTTTACTTGTATTGTCTTTTTATTTTTTATTATTGAGTTGAATGGTATCAGTCAATATGGGGAGGGAGAATGACATCGGCTGGGAATGACAATGAAAGGTGAAAAGTGCACATTGTTATATTAGCAGAACACTATTTCTATAGTTGTCACGCCCTGACCTTAGAGAGCCTGTTTATTTCTCTATTTGGTTAGGTCAGGGTGTGATTTGGGTGGGCATTCTARTTTTCTATTTCTTTGTTGGCCGGGTATGGTTCCCAATCAGAGGCAGCTGTCTATCGTTGTCTCTGATTGGGAATCATACTTAGGCAGCCTGTTTTCCACCTGGGTTTGTGGGATCTTGTTTTTGCACAGTAGCTGTATAGCCCTGCAGAACTTTACGTTCGTTGATCTTTTGTTGTTTTTTGGTGTTCATTCTAAAATAAATTAAGATGTACACTTTCCACGCTGCGCTTTGGTCTCATATTGACGTCGAGCGTAACAATAGTATTATGTAAAGGGTTGTTTATTCTACATGGACCTGTTACTACATTTGAAAGTTATCAAAACACTTAGTTTAGAATATCTACATAAATTCAGCAATCACATCTTCTTGTATTACTCTGCCCTTTGTATCTCAGTTGGTAGAGCATTTTCGCTTATAACGCCAGGGTAGTAGGTTTGATTCCCGGGACCATCCATACATAAAATGTATTCATGCATGACTGTAAGTCRCTTTGGAAAAAAGTGTCTGCTAAATGGCTTATATTATATCTACTGACCTATTCAAAGCTTCCTCCGGCATCTCAGCATACATCTCCCTGTTGTTATTCAACTCTACCTGCAGGAGGTTTGTTTGTTGTGATTGCGTGGGAGGAAACAGCTGCGGGCAAGGTTCTGACAGACGGGTGTGTCTTGGAGGTGGCAAGGACACACCCAAGAAACACGCACATCAAACCACACCCCCAAGCCAACTCACGTTTGGCTCCTGTCATGGCAGCCAGCATTTCTTGAGGAGCAAGCCAAAATACGAGGCCAAGTCAGCGGTTGCAGTTCCCCTTTAATAAACCTAAATGTAAAAATCTACAAATGTTATACTCACGCTCGGGCTTTCCATGTGTTCCATCTTTTTCCCCTCCCTTTCTCTTTATCAGTGCATTAAAGATTGAGATGTACTTTTGAGGATTGGAGACAGACCGACCGGGCCAATGGGGCCTGGAGATGTTTTTTCAAAGAGAGAAATCCGTCCGTTTGGTGTGACGACCTTTCTGTGTGGTAAATTATTCACTGTTATAAGCAACTCTGTGGGCCTGGTTCCCTGGTTGGTTCCCATGTTTGATTGGAAAACGGGGCTGATTTGTGGAGCGATAGCCCCGGGCTTCTGGCCTGCAGGCTGCCGCTGGGGGGACACTGGCCTCTGAGTCCCACCAAGTCCCTGGAAGGTCCGTATGCAGTCAGCCAGCCTGCCTGCCTGCCAGCCTTTCGTCCACTGCTCCGACTCCCTTAGCCTTCTCACTGGAAACCTTGCACTGATCAGTGGTTCCACTGAGGGAGGCTGTTCTCAGAGCAGTTCTCCCCCCTCAGCTCAGCCAAAGCCTCCAGCCTATCTCCTGTGGTATCCTGGTCAATTTGTTGGTTGACCTGCCAGGAGCAGAATGTAAATCCCCACTGAAGGAAACGAGAGGAGCGTAGAACCCGAGCCTGCTGGCAATGTAAGGCCAGCATATACCTCTCAGTCTCCTAGTGTGTGGAGAGAAACCCAGCGGCTGTTTCTATCTGGAAGAGCCATACAGGATAGAGGATAGCCATCATGAGGATTTGAGTGTGTGTGAGGGGTTTCATGTGCTTAGGGTGGTCTGTGTGTGTGCGTATGCATCTTCGTTTGCATGCCTACATTTGTGTGTGTGCGTCTGTCCTCTGGCCACAATAGTTTTGTACTTTTCAGGGCCCCAGCTGCCTGTCTCCGTCACCGCTCCCTTCATAGCCGCTTCACCCGGGATTCAGGCACGATTCCCCTTCACTGCTCATCAACCCACAAGCGCTCTAATTTATAGACAGGCATAAAAAGTCTGTCTTGTCCCTCTGGTACTGCCTCTGCATAGCAAGAGCACGACAAAATAGGACACATGCTGTTAAACATGTAAAGGTCTTTTCGGCTTTGTTTCAGTGTTTTAACTCTCTCCATTTACTCGCACAATGGAGGTACTGCATCCACAGACACACACACACACACACACACACACACACACACACACATACACACACAGGTACACATATTATGTTATAAATGACTAGTCATCTGGAGATGTTATACCTCCTGAGTTTGGTTGTACTCTTTTGAAACTTTTGAGGTAAATTCAGACTGTGTTTAAAGCAGCAGTTCAACCAATAACAAAGTGGCAACCCTGCCACTGTTGGTAAACAGCTGAGGGAAGGGGCTGGAGAAATGGAACCCCTCTCAAATTCATAGACAGCGCTATGGATACAAGGACTGACCATCCATGATAGTAAAACAAGCTTATATTTTGGGTTCTGATAAGGAACGACAATTGAACAAAGCCGATGAGGCATTTATAAGTTATATTCTTCAGTGGCTATATATCATTAATTTAAAAGTCAAAAAATGGATGTAGCAATCRCAGATTGCCCCTTCAAAGATGGATGACTTTAATATTGGATTAATGGTCGACCATGGTGTGCTGCCTGCTGTAAACTACAGAGTTCAGACCAGTTTCAAGGACAAGATGATACACACAAGATCAAAGTGATAGCATGGAGAGATTTGAATCTGAATGTCTATATCCAAATACCACCTGTCTGTCTGTTTTTGTACTGTCAGCACTTTTGAAAAATCTCGAGTTCATTTTTGGTCAGATGTAGTATTTCGTTCTAGTAGTACCTCACCCAGAGTCTTGCATCTTGAGAATCCTAAAATATGAAGACATGGATAAAAGGCACTTTTGTAATCAACATTTTGTCCTTAAGCGGTCTTTTCTTTTTAAGAAACTGTTTTCATTATTTATAAGTGTTCTTGAGGTATAACAGAGCTGATTTCTTCTAAGGGCCTGATAGGAGGCAGATGAAGCCTGCAGAATTGATTAGGTAAGCTTTGGGAATTATCATGTTGGCCACGTATTCCTGGAAAATGTTTCTCTAAAATATCTTCCACTGCGAAAGCCTTAATGCCGTGTGTTAGGGTGGGTGTGTGTTTTAAAAGTAACCTAGGYCTACTCTTCATCCAAATTGTTGAGGAAGTTATCTTTTGAAGTTTCCAATGCATATAGGGGCTGTCAATTACAWTWCTGGAATGAAAGACTACTTTGCATCATAAATGTTGTCTGACAACTAGTATTTTTCACCATTATTAAGTCAATGTTGAAATCGAAATCCCTCATGTTCTACTGTAAATAATTCTGAATGATTAAATCAAAATTAACGAAGTTAAAACAGATTTGTCAGTTTTAACTGATGTTAAATGAGATGAGATGGTGGATTAGTACTTTGGTCCACATAGACTTGGCCGGTGTGTGGGTATGTGCACATAGAACAGTTTGTCTTCTGCTTAATATTTAATGGTCGCTACCTGTTGTAGAGCGTTTAATGAGCTGAGGGCGAGAAAAAGTAATTTATCATGCAAAGTTTTCAAAGGAAATGCTAATTCAAATATACACACACACACACACACACACACACATGCTCTTTACCCACATATTTTCCTCAAATAGCATAGCATTAGCCACACTGCATTTCCAACACATTGAATATTTTAGCCTTAGTAAAAAAAAATGGTTTAACTTAAGTGAAGAACAGGATCGCGGGGTCAGTGGTGACACTTTAAATAAACTTTCCCCGACTCTGTTATGTTGGCTGTTCGTGGCTCTGCCTGGCTCTGCCTGGCTCTGCTTTATCCCACCCAGAATACTAATGGCAGGGGAAAAAATGACTAGAATGACTTGGACATACGTGTCAGGAAAAGAGGTCAACTCATAGCAGTGCGATGTTAATTCTCCATTAATGAAATGTGTCCTCCTCACTGTCTCCTTGTTTCAAAAGCAGGGGCCCTCTCTTTAAAAAGGGAGAGGGAGAGACAGAGAGAGCGGGGGGGAGGATGAAGAGAGAGAGATGGAGAAAGGGTAGGATGGAGAGTGAGCGAGCGAGAAAGAGAAAGCAAGGGTGGATGGAGAGAGGGAGAAAATAGAAAGAGAGAGAAAGTGAAGGATAGAGAGAGAAAGAGAGACGTGGATTCCTGCCACTGCTACAGTACAGGGCCACAGGGGCCAGGGCAAAAGTAAGAGACTGACAATCGTCAGGTGATTTAGGGGGTGACCGGGAGGCTAGGTAGACCTACAAAATGAATAACGGCCAACCCAAAACCACGCCATAAGGCTCAATGGTTTGTGATTTGCAAGTTGATAAGACAAGAAGATTAATAATGCTGCATGATAACGGCTGGCTGCAGCTCAGCTGGGGAGATGGTAATGATGTGATATTGCTGTAGGAGCAGTTCAGGAGGAGAGAGAGAAAGCCGCGGTGGAGGAGAGAGTGAGAGAGACTGAAAGGCTGCAAAAAGGGAAAAAACTCACTCTATCCCAATTGGCCCTGAGGATATGGAGAGTTAGAAAAATGAGAATGCAGTTATCATTTTAATTAGATATAAAGTAAATTTTATATTTATATAATTTTTGCTGAAATGAGGACTTCAAAGAACATATTTTGCAGTATTCAGTCCCGTCGTAATTCCTGAGTGACAGTTTTGGTTAATTTGATGTTTTTTTCCCCAGATCGAACTTTGCTTGAGGCCGAGAAGGGAGAGGGAATGCAGATTGCTCTCGTGGATGCTCTCAGGTATATCACTCAGGCAGGGGTGTGTTGTCCTAACAAACGGCTGCTTCATCATCATATTCTCTGTAAATGGCAGGGCAACCAACAGTTGTACTGTATCTGTTCTGTATCTGGTTATCATAGTACACCTGCCATCGTGTTTGAATACTTTCCACAGTGATAGGCCTACTCATTTCGAGGTACTCTAACATAAAACAAATACATACTTATTGTTGGTTTGTCTTACTCTGTTCACAGCCCATACTGTACATACAGTAGAGAGGAATGATCGAAAACTGATATCCATTAATTGTAGTCAGATACATGGTAGGACAAACTATCAACATCCCAACTCACTTCCTGGTTCTGTTCCATCACCACAATGGTCACACTTCCCCCAAAAAGACAGGAAACAGCTGTTACCATTCTGCTAAAATAATTCTTTATTCGAGAATAATAGTCATTTATTTGTGACAGTCAGTCTTTGTAGATATGCAGTGCTGTCAGACATATTTCTCTCACTTCAGTTTTATCTTTGAAGCTGAAGACGTCTTTGTTTACACCTAAAGCAAAACATGTTAACAGTTTCTTATCGCAGCTAATTGCATTACTTTGTCAGACTCCACTGGCAGCAGTCACATGGTACACTGTCACTCGGACAAAACACACACACACCACACTGTCACTTGCACAAAACACATGCGCGTACACACACACACACACACGGTCACGTGACTCTCCGGCTTCCGATTACCACTTATGATGGAATTAGATGTTGATGAAATTATTTTCCTCTTTTGAGTATACAAATTAGGCGTGTAGTATGAGACCTAACACGTTTTTTTTGCCAGACGGAAACAAACAAAGACTGGAAAATCGTCCGGATGTGTTTCTATTTTTTGTATATTTGTCAAAGCCAGTCCACACATCCTAAAGATGCCTCATATTAAAAAACAGAGAAGGCACATTCTGCCAAGGCTGCTAACAACAACTGCACCCATTTTACTGGCATCGTTTTTTGGGAATGGGTACTGGCTAATGCAATATTCTCCTCATTTGTATTTTAATTTGAGCCACTCTACTTAATTATTTCAGCTGGTTTGGTAACGAGCGGCAGCACATTTGCATAGGTCGCAATTAAATGATTGAACACGAGGAAATAACTCTTGCGTCAGTGTTAACTTTTGTTGGAGGTCACAGCAGCTCCCCAATGGGTCCTTAATGAGTTAATAACGGCTATTAAACCCTGATTAAAAGGCCAGAGAAGGGTGACTGAAACGGGTTAATAGTGCAATCGCTTTGAATGTTTTTATCCAATGCATAACAAAGCTTACACAGTCAAGCATCCAACAAAGTGTAGGCGGATGGTGGATGATTTTATGTGCTATCACGCCTTGCTTCTGACACATTAATTACATGGTGACAAGTTGCATTTTGAAGATGGACCTTGACAATACAGTAGGTCGCTATTGGCGTTCTGCCTAAAAGGGCCATTTCCTAAAGGGTAAAGATACTTTATGGGACCTTTCTCCCTCCTTTCCCCCCCAAGTGCTGCTGTATCAGTAGTCATGATGAAGGTCCTCATGTGTGGCCGTCTCTCTCTCAGTCTCCGTCTCTCTCTTGACTGTCTCTCTCGCTGACCTCTCCCCCCTCTGTGTGAGTAATGTCTCGGCGGCCCCCAGTGTTACTGATCATTTTGATGGAGGGTGTTTGTCCAAAGTGGGATTGACACGCTCTCAGGGGTCCRTGGCCCATCAACTTGACACTGAGTGAATGAGGCACRTTAGTGACACGGACGTCGGTGGCACTGTCCCCCACCGTTTACACACATTATCTAAACGGCATGATAATGTAGCCAGATCTTAGGAGAAAACGGGGCGGTAAGCAATGATAAGTGATGGGAGAAGTGACAATGTCAATAGTC
>NC_036840.1:11485126-11492132 GCF_002910315.2 Salvelinus sp. IW2-2015 | reverse complement strand
CCCCCCAAAAAAAAGACAGGAAACAGCTGTTCACTTTCTGGGAAAATAATTATTAATTCGAGAATAATCGTCATTTATTTGTGACAGTCAGTCTTTGTAGATATGCAGTGCTGTCAGACATATTTCTCTCACTTCAGTTTTATCTTTGAAGCTGATGACGTCTTTGTTTACACCTAAAGAAAAACATSTTAACAGTTTCTTATCGCAGCTAATTGCATTACTTTGTCAGACTCCACTGGCGGCAGTCACATGGTACACTGTCACTCGCACAAAACACATGCACGTACTCACACACACACACACACGGTCACTTGTCTCTCCGGCTTCCGATTACCGCTTATAGTGGAATTAGATGTTGATGAAATTCTTTTCCGCTTTTGAGTATACAAATTAGGCGTGCATTATGAGGCCTAACAAGTTTTATTGCCCTACAGAAGCAAATATAGACTGGAAAATCGTCCATGTGTGCTGTTGATGTACAACATGTAAATATGTGTTTCTTGTWAGAACCGACGCTGATGAAGAGAAGCAGGTACAGAGATTGAACATTTMATTATCGACGGACATGGGACAGGACAGGAACAGCGTCAGAACGGAGGGAACAAAACTACATACGACATTTAATGCAGAAGCGGGGAACAGAGCTGGGGAACAGACAGATATAGGGGAGGTAACAACACAGGTGATTGAGTCCAGGTGAGGCCAATGAATCGCTGATTCTGCCAAGGCTGCTGTGCTCACTAAAAACAACTGAACCAATTTTAATAGCATCAATTTTTGGGGGGATGGATACTGGCTAATGCAAAAATCTCCCCATTTGTATTTTAATTTGAGCCACTCTACTTAATTATTTCAGCTGGTTTGGTAACGAGCAGCAGCAAATTTGCATAGGTCGCAATTAAATGATTGAACATGAGGAAATAACTCTTGCATCAGAGTGTTAACTTTTGTTGGAGGTCACAGCAGCTCTCCAACGGGTCCTTAATGAGTTAATAACGGCTATTAAACCCTGATTAAAAGGCCAGAGAAGGGTGACTGAAACGGTTAATAGTGCAATCGTTTTGAATGTTTTTATCCAATGTATAACAAAGATTACACAATCAAGCATCTACCAAAGTGTAGGCGGATGGTGGATGATTTTATGTGTTATCACGCCTTGCTTCTGACACATTAATTACATGGTGACAAGTTGCATTTTGAAGATGGACGTTGACAATACAGTAGGTCGCTATTGACGGCTATCACCGTTTTGCATCAAAGGGCCATTTCTTAAAGGGTAAAGATACTTTATGGGACCTTTCTCCCTCCTTTCCCCAAGTGCTGTATCAGTAGACATGATGAAGGTCATGTGGGGCCGTCTCTCTCTGACTGTCTCTCTCTCTCTGACCCCTCCCCCCTCTGTGTGAGTAATGTCTCGGCGGCCCCCAGTGTTACTGATCATTTTGATGGAGGGTGTTTGTCCAAAGTGGGATTGACACGCTCTCAGGGGTCCATGGCCCATCAACTTGACACTGAGTGAATGAGGCACATTAGTGACACGGACGTCGGTGGCACTGTCCCCCACCGTTTACACACATTATCTAAACGGCATGATAATGTAGCCAGATCTTAGGAGAAAACGGGGCGGTGAAGCAATGATAAGTGATGGGAGAAGTGACAATGTCAATAGTCGCGATAATCATGTCCTCGCGGCAGGAAATCACGGAGCATATGTGCCTCGTCAGCCCCAACAAGCCTTCAATATCCTCTAATAATAAAATGAAGTGGAGGAGAAAAAAAACTATCAATAGACACATCTATGATAAATTTTAAATTGCAGTATGGAGTGAATATGACTCTTCTCCCTGAAGAAGCAGCAGATTACCAGGGGTAGAGGGGAGAGCCCATTTGTATGTAAATGTTGGATTGATTATATTTATTTGCTGGCACAGACAGGGCTGAGGATCGGTGTCTTTGATGGATACACACACACACACATACCTGCAGGCTGTGATCTTGCTCTTCCAATAGAGGTGTATGCCCTACCATAGAGACAGACTGTGTGTGGTATGCTCTTGGTTCAGCCTTCAGAGAGGAGCAAATAGAGAGCGCACACCCCAGCTCTTAGCTCCAACAGAGCCCTGGCTGCTCTCTGCTCTCTAGAATATTCCAATTATCAGCCTTCCTTATTATAGTGCCATGTCAATGAGGGTGGGAAAAAAACTTCATGCAGTGAGTACCAACTCCGTAATTTCTTAACACTTTTTTTTGGCACCTGGTTAATACCATAAATTGAATGTTGCTTTGGTTTCACTCTAAATAGGCTATCATGCCGTCGCCGCGGTGCTTAGCGAAATCTATTATTGTAATTTGCATAGGCCTTTTTTAGTGCCGAGATCCTACAAAGGCTAGAAGAACAAAGAGCTCATGAGGGAGAAAATAGGACGGAGATGATCCGGCGCTGGCTTCAAATGTGACGTCACGTCCTAATGAAACTTTTGTTGACTGAAAACCATTTATATCTGACACTTAATGGTTTGCATAGAAATTAGAGAGAGGGCCCCGTCTCTCTCTCCCTCTCTGACGCTGATGTCCCTGATAATTTACAGGACTTTTGTTATGTTGCCATCGCCCGAAAATAATTACCAGGCGGAGATATCAAGAAAGGGAGGGAGGGGTTAGTAAAAAAAAAAATGCAATTTAGAAAGAAAAAAGAGAAAAGATTAAATAAAATACCTAATTGCCAGAAAAGTCACTAAGCACAAGCTTGTTGTGGTTCCATTGGGGGGGGGGGGGGGGGCTGTGCCACTTGATTTCCTATGAAAATTAATCGGCTATCAAACAATCTTCGTCTTGCTGAGGATATTATAAAGTGGCGGGAGAGGAAGGGAGAATGCCCTGTGTGTAGGTGAAATGTGTCTGAGGACTGTCATTGTAATATACCTCAGTGAAATGAAGGTTAATTCTGTGAATGTACAGCCTGCACTGCAGTCATTATCAGCGAATCATGAAAAAAATTAAAGCCACTGAAATAGATACGTCCTCCTCTGGCACGCGGCAGGATCCTGTGAGGATGGATGGCTGAACTTTAACAGGATGTTATTAATTGGACAAATAGTGCCGGATTCAATTAACACACCTAAAAGACACCTTTATAGAGGGCAGCCATAATTTAAATGACAGCAGGGTGTAATTTTGCTTGTTATAAGTCAAATTTGCAGAGTTTCATGTTCGGCATTTTATCCCTTCCCTCTCTTTTTTCCCCCTGTCTTTCCTCCTCCCTGGGATTGTCTCCTCCTTTGATACGTTATTCCAAGGTATTCCTGAAACGAGAAAGAGTAAAGCGTTGAGCCCCACGTTAACATGTATACCTGTGGTACATAAAGGTTTAGGAATTCACAGATAGCCTGTAGATATTTTATCCAAACGCATCGCCATCTCTGCATTTACAAATATGATCCAATTAGTATATTGTAGTTTTACACGTGCACATATACATGATATTCCTTCTTTCACCCTATTCAATGTCCCTGTAATCCCCAATGGCAYGTAGCRTATTGCTAGTGCATTGCATTGCCCTCAGTTCAGCTCTATACAAATGAAGCCKGAGGGGCATACAGATGCTATGTCTTTATGTAGATATTCCACCATCCACCTTGAAAACCTGATTGAGAGCCCAATGAACTGGGTAAATGGTTAACCTCTCACCTTCCACAATGGAGAAGGAACCTGAAGCTTAATCCGAGCAGGCGTCTGACAAGCACCCGGGAACACTGTGCGTCCGTATCGGGCTGACCCTCCCATGAACCTTCTTTATCTATTAATCTACACCTCTCTTTAACGGGCCCCGAATTAACACCCCGGCAGGGGCAGAGGGCTTCTGATTAACACACATCACCCCACTGTGTAAAAGACTCACCCCCCCCCCTTCTCTCACACACACACACACGTATGCACGCATGAACTCATGCACACGCACACTTGCGAGATCTCACACACACACGTACAGTATGCAGACATGCACGTGTATGTACACACACATGCAGGGGCGCATACACACAGCCATAGCAAGCTTCCTTGCAACGTTTGACGTGGATGTTTCTGAAGTTTTATTGGTGTTATCTGAATAACCATGAATTTTGTGTGGAGATGTGAGAAAATATATCATTGTTACAGCTTGGTTAGTTCCTGCATTTCTGCTTGTCTATCGTTTCATTTGACAGAAAGAAGAACATTTTGTCCAAACAAAGTGAATGTTAAATATATTTATGTGGTTGTTTTATGGAAGACCGTGTTTAGCGGAAAGCATTATGGAGAATGTGAAACTGGCTACGATATATCTTTATGAGGCATGAAATAATATAAGACTGCGTATGAATTTGGTAGAATCCTGTATATTGAAAATTGCGTAATTAAAGCCGAAGAGTGATGCATGAAAAGAGGTGGATTTGAAATAGTTTCATTTAAAAGTTGCCAGTTGCTAAAAATCAAAAAGGAGAGGAATATAGAATACAGCCCTATTCTGCTTTTCAGTCCATCGAGGAAAGTCAAATAAGATGAATTGTATTTGAGAGTAAAATGTAGTAATTTATACTGGTGTCATCTTTATTTAATTACACCCGTGGCAAGAAGTCATATCCTCTCTTCTTCCAAAGCCAAACACTACACAAATCTTCCCTTCCTCCATCTTTCTCTCTCTCTAGCCCATTTCCTCTCTCTCAATTCTCTACAGTTTAAAGAACCCTTCCACTATCATTATTAGTATTGAACTCATTTCTAAATTCAGACATTGGCTAAGGATGATCATTCATTGTGGTGGATAGTAAAATCAATAGCTTTTGTGTCCGCTGGTGCTGAGGCGCTCTCTTTCTGTGCTGCGGGTTGGAGGAGTGTGTGCGTGTCTGTGAGCGTGTGTGAGAGTGTGTGTATGAGCTTGTGTGTGAGTGTTTGAGTGTGTGTGTGTGTGTGTGTGTGTGTGTGTGTGTGTGTGTGTGGAGCGGTGCAGACGGCTTTACAGTGAAAACTGGGGGAGTGGGGCCACCTCTTGACGACACATACACACACACGTTCTCTCCCAGAGTCGGACATGCTGCAACTGCTGGTCCTCCCTCACACACACATACACACAAACACACCCGGAGTCATGTGACGGAACGGGACGACTAATTCCAATGAGAGCCAAATCAATCAAGTTCTTTTAATCACCACTCTGCTTTTATACTGTGGCCCGGTAATAATGAAATTCTACGTAGGCCCGATCCCCAAAGAACTGAAAGCCCCCTCCACCATCACCACTACCCCCGTGTGGATTTGAATGTGGCAGACACTCACTCAAGTCTGATGATTTTCATTTTTCAATTACATTATCTGATTAACTAATCAATTGCCAGGCTTATCAATAATTAATGTTTTTACTGACTATTAGAACTTAGGAGATAAAATGGCAACCGCTTTTTTTCTTTTTAATATATTTAATGTGTCCCTCTGTACAGACTTTGATGTATAAACACAAACACAAATCTTCTATTTTTTCAAAGGAGACATCCTTCTTTACATTTTCCCCATCATTAACATTGTTATTAGAATATAAATACGGGATTGCTTTGATAGCCTTATACATATTGTATAATATTATATGATACCCTTATACTGTGTAGGTTATTATAATGTAGAAACTCTGACTCCGGATTGAGACTCCTGATTGACATGATAATAATCACGTTTACAGAATAAGACATTAAAAATAAAAACAACAAATTAATACGGACATTACAAACCAAACAATACCACCACTACTACTTCTGGCTGCCATGGATTGGCTGCTGAGGCGAGGCCACCAGTGGAGACCTCAGAGGGGTGTCAAACGTGTGCGGTTCTGGATCAATGTCTCACTCCGCTCCCCCAGCTGTAACTGTTGTTTCACACACTGAGCCTTTGTCTGGGGCTCAAGACAACAGCCAGCAACAACTGTTTACCGTCTGGCCCTCCAGCTGCCCGGCCGTGAACCCGTTACAACCTGTTACACCTCACAGCGCCGCCTCCGCCTCTCCACTTTGATGCCTCTAATCGTGGGGTAAAAGTCTGGTGGGCTGGGCTATGAGTCGATGTCTCACTTTCTTCCACGCATGATGTTGGAGGGGTGTTCACAGGGGTTCCCGACCCCAGCCAGGGAGGGTCTTGCTGGGCCACGGTGTTGGCGCAGAACCGCCCTCCCTCCTCGGAGCTGATAATTAGAACCTGGCTCTCAGGTTACTCACCTCAATGCTAGGAGCTCAGACTGTACGAGAGAACCTGTATGAGGGAGAAGGTGTTGTGTCCACATATGGCTGTTGGTGTCATTCAATGAAATCTAAATTGATCGAGATGGGTTAGTTGACGACGTCACTAAAACGATGCGCACGCTTCAATGGGTCAGAAGTCTGTGAGATGTTGTGATTCTGGATGGCCAGATAGCTAGCAACAATGACCATAAACTGCCATGTGGGGAATCGTATGTGGCTTTTTTCAGCTAGTTTCATCTTGTTATTGATACCATGTCTTGTTTTGAGGTGTTTTTACTGTCATGTCCATGCTAATTATGGCTACGATTTGCTAGCTAGCTAACCAACAACTGTAACGATGTATTTGAGAGACAATAAGTGCTCATTGTGCAAGTGTATTTATGTTTTCAATAAACATTGGAGAAGAAATATAGTTTACATGTTGTCAACAATTTAAGACAACCCTGTCTGTTTTGCCCTATAGTTGCGCACGCATCGGTTTTGTTGCTAAACAACCAACCAGTCTATTGTTTATTTGACTCTTCTGACTATTAGAGTCTCTGTTGTTCAGGTATTCTGGTTTGAGTTTACATACTGTATTCCTGACTGGTCTGTTGGATTGCTGTTTTGTTCAGGCAGTCTTTGTTTGGTCACTGGAGTCTACCGGCGTTCATATTCCATAAATCTGAGAATGCCTTCTGTATGGCCTTACAAGTGGCTACCAGCAGCATTGACGAGAGAGAGAGAGACACAGAGAGAGAGAGAGA
>NC_036840.1:11452735-11485026 GCF_002910315.2 Salvelinus sp. IW2-2015 | reverse complement strand
CTCCTCTGGCTGGCAGACAAATGCCTCCACTCTGGCAGAATGAAAGGCAACCCTCTGCTCTGTGATGTTTCATAATGAACGCTACAAGCCCCTTGGCATGGTGCCTGCCTGCCTTATTGGGGATGGAGGAGGGAGGGCTTGGATAGCTGCCCAGTTTGTTCTGTTCGTTTGCGGTACTCCGGCTAATTGCTTAATTGATGCATTGTTTTTACTGACGATACGGATTTCCCCCCACATCCCACAGACAAAAGGCATTACACACTATTATCCAGTCATGGTTCCTTTCAGCCGTTAAAGATTTAAGGCCTAATGTAATCGTCTGTTTTAATTGAGGCGAGGAGGCTCTTGATGTTGCATAATACGAGACTGAATTAATACCGAACCACGTCCTCCTGTTTGCATTCCACAACAGCCCCAGTAAGCAAGACGAACGAGGATCCTTCCCAGCACCAAAACATGTTATAAGGAGCTAGTTTATGGCCTTTACCCGACACATTTCAGCGGGAAAAAGCTTTTCTAATGTGCTATTTGTCAGGCTGGGCATTAACCCTTAGTGACTGGTATATAACAATGTCTTTTCTGGGCCTATAACCCACTGTAACTAGATATTTACAGAGGAGCCTGTCTCTAGTCAAGAGATAAATAAATGCCATTTAGTTAGTGTGCTGTAGTGTTGGAGCTCTTTAATTAGTTGAGTAAGGGCTAAGGAAGGTGTCCTTTGGGAGAGGAGAAAAAGGCTGGGCGGGGGGGTGTGCGTGTGTGTGTGTGTTGCCACAGGAGAGAACTCTGTTTAATGCATTCCCTTTTCTCTCGGAGTGTGTCAGACACACACACACACACACACACACAATCCTCCCTAGCCTCCTTGCCTCCCCACCCTGCATATTCCCACTGAAGTCTGGGATAAAGAGGTGTTTTTCCCCTCTATCCATGTGTTTGTCCCTAGACCCCTCTGAGAGCATTCCCATTCCAGGAAGCCGGTATGTCCTCCTGCCAGAGGAGAGGCTGGAGAACAGTCGGGATGAAGAAAAGAAAGCACCGGGCCAAAGAGAGAGACTCTTCACTTATTCATCATCATTGTCAGTGTTCGTCCTGAGGAGGAAACAAGCTCACAGAGCTGTAAACACAGAGGCACAAGTCTGGAGTCTCATCACAACCTGGGGAATAACAAGTGTAGTGCACTCACATCACGAACAAAACAACACAAACACGATGTCAAAAGGACTGAAGGAAAAGGAAAAGATGCTATCTTCTCTGTGCTGTGGAGAGGATGGGAAGTAGGAAAGAACAACAAGACAGTTCCAATAGGGACAGGGATCACATTGAGCTCCAACATATGAAATGTCTGTTACACCAATATCAAAGAACAGAACAACTTTGATCTCGGAGCATGAAAATTGATTTCTGTACTTTCACTCTCCACTGAATATAATTGAAAATAGGTACATGAAGAAGAGAGAAAAAGAGAACCGCTGTCGCTACCGAAAAAAGTGCTGAGGAATCGATTTTTGGCATCTTCGTAACGTGGTCTAAGATAATAGCTCTAATGTATTACTTCCCTCCGGAACACTGCTTTTTCTCAATTATCTGCAGTATAAGTAGCTAGCACTGCCTGTCGCGATCCCAATTCGCTTATGGCGACGGACACAAACATTTACATGAAGTCCCCGCGAGAGGAAATTACAAGTATTGATTTGCTTTTCTGCTGCGTTTATTGCATACATAATGTGGCAGGTCGAGGACTGAAAAGAGACAGGGAGACTTGCATCCAGGCTGAGGGAGTCTGGGAGGTCTGAGAGGCTCTGTCTCGCCACTTTCTTTTTTCTGTCTCTCTTTCTCTCCACCCTCTCTCTCTCTCTCTCTCCCATCTCTCTCTCTCTCCATCTCTTTCTTCTCGCCTCTCCATCTCTCTCTTTGGATGTCATCTGCACCAACCATTTGCATCCTCTTTCATCTTCTTCACTCTCTCTCCCTCTCTCTTTCTGGCTCTCCCTCAGATTCCTTCTCTCTCACCTCTCTCTCTCTCTCCCTCTCTCCTTCTGGCTCCCCTCAGGTTCCTTTCTCTCCCGCTCACTCTCTCTCTCTCCCTCTCTCTTTCTGGCTCTCCCTCAGATCCTCTTCTCTCCCGCTCTCTCTCAGTGTGGGTCTGTGGTTTCCTCCCAACCCAGGCCTCGGAGAAGCAGCATAATCCACACAGGCTTGCTCACGGGCCTGTTACTTAGAGGCATGTTACTTGTAGAGCTGCTCTCCTCACCTCTAGGACCTGCCCTTCCACGCAGATGCTTAGTGATACCCCTGTGTGTCTGTGTGTTGTGTGTGTGTGTGTGTGTGTGTGTGTGTTGGTTGTGTGTGTTGTGTGTGTGTGTGTGTGGGGGGTGGTGTGTGTGTTGTGTGTGTGGTGTGTGTTGTTGTGTGTGTGTGTGTGCATTCAGATCCAATCTGTGAATTTTGACAGCAGCACCCTCTCCTCTCAATGCACTGTAGCCACAGCTGTTGTAATCTGTTAATGAACACACACATGGGAGGGAGAGGTGGAGGACGTTAGGGGGAGTTTTTACATTTTAGGGCTGTTTTTTGTTTATTACAACACCTGTGTAATGTAATGTGTGTGCAGAGTGTTTCCCTTGTGGAGGCATTGAGATGTGATGGAGCTTGGGCTTTTTGCACCCACAGCACAAAACACACACACACACACACCCCAACCCACAGACCTCGAATCAGATGTGTTGCTAGCTTACATCCATACTTTCGTGTCAGTATTTACCTTGTTTTCTTCACAGTTTCTTTTAAAGCAGATGATTTGTTTATCTACCCAGCATGCCAGAGCCAGAGTATGCTCACTCACTCCATTTTTCCTTCTCAACTCCCTCTCTCTTCCCCCTTCGTTATTTCACTTCCCACTCCTTTGCATGGGCCCTGCCTGTGTGTGTGGAGATGTGGCAGGTTTGATCATGGGCTCTCTGTTTGAACGCTAAGACGGTGATTTGTTACAGGAGACTCASTACAATGTGCACTTCAAAAGGCCCCTTCAGGATGCTGTGCTCGCCACGCTCTCAGAACCAAATCAATGACAGGGAGAGAGAGCAAGAGTCTCACCCCTGTTCCCTGGGTCCCTCTCATACATTATGTCCTTTGAACTGTATGTGCCTCATTAGGCCAGTGGGTTATGTTAGCAGCTGGTAATTGATTTGGCACATATTCATCATGTTTTGCTTTTGCTCTCTTTTGTGTCCAATCGATGCTCGTCTTTCATTTCTAAGTAACGCATGTTTTTTTTTTTCTACAAACAGACTTCACATAAGCGAACACAAATAGGGACTCACTAGCCGCACTTGTAAGCCAGTTAACTTGCCGAAACATTCTAAAATAACTTCAATACATATTCTGGTCTAATTGACCCAACAATCAAAAACACAGATCAAAGTTTAGCTTTCTTAATGAACCATAAAGAAAAAAAGTTATTTCTGGTTGTTTATCAAAGTTAGCTGGCTAACTCGTTGAATCTGCTTCGTTATATCCCTCTGTTTGTCAAGTCGATCAAGGCTTACTGTAGTGTGAAGTATTTGTCTCTAATATTCATTTCCATCCAGAGAAAACAAACGACACAAAATGTCACATCCTGCTATATGTTTTCTGTAATATCTTGTGTAAGCAGCTTTGAGTTCTCAGAGGGCTGATTGTTTATTTGACTAGATGATGAAAATCCTGCCGCATGCAGTTTTCTCTAGCAAGGGGGAAGAAAAAAACGGCAGAAACCACCCGCATCTCCCTTAACGAACGAGTCTCAATCAATTAGCTAACAAGATATTCAAAACAACATTTAGCATTTACGGCTACCGTTTACCACATCCGAGGGGAGTTGTTATGAATATTAAAAACATGAATGGTAAATGTGTTGCTTATCTCTTTAAACTGTTTATAAATTCTAATGCGAGGTCTTTGGACTCCTGCCGTTTGGGTTTGTTGGTACTTAGCTGGGACGGGCGGGGAAGCGATGGGGAATAAGCAAGACGCTTGGAGAGATCGCTAACTCAGACCTTTGATGTGCAAATGAGCTTGGCTCTCGATTAGGTTTTTATAAATCAGCAACATTGAATATGAATGGAAGATGGAGGAACGTGCTTATTTCAGCTAAGATTAGCATACCTTACTGATTTAGTGTAGTGATGAAATGACGGCCTCTTGGTACCGCGGAGAAGGTTATGAAATGACTGTAAACCTCTGTTCTTTTCATTGTTTGCTGTGCTGTGTGGGGAACTCTGTGAGACCTCCTATAGCGCTGCACTGCAAGTCTACTAGCTAATGAGTTACAAACTTGCTCCGAACCAAAACTAAATACTACAACTACAAACCACCGTTCAATCGGGGTAAAACTGCAAAACTTCCCCARAGGCCCACACTGTGCCGTGTTTGAATTAGCAACATCCCACTCACGTCAATGCAGAGTCGGACGAGAGCCCAACTGTTGGCTCCTGGGTGTCTTCGAGTGTGCCAGCCGGCAAGTGTGTTTGGGCAACATAGTTTGGCCATTGGTTTCCAAAAAGACACAGCATGATCGTTTCTCCCTTCACACAGGAACAGCTTGAGTCAGACTTTGATTAAAAAAAGGAAATGGGATCGAAGCTCAGCTCAGAGTTTTCTCTTCCTGGGCGGTAGGAGCCCGTCAGGGCCTGGGGAAATCTGACTGGGATCTGGTTGATTTGACTAGATTAAGATACCGTCGTAATTAGAGACATGGTAGAGCGTCACTGTAGATAGCAGCTCCCTCCATCCAGGCACTAGCAAAACAGAACTGCATGATGGGAGGAGAGCTTAGATAGGTGGATGGGATGGGGGTGGGGTTGGTGGGGAGCCTGTGTGTGACTGTTATGCGTCTCACATCGTGTCATATTAAGGACACCAAAACACGTGTAATGGGGTGGGAGTAATTTAGGAGCCCTGGATAAACATGAGCCTCAGTAATTACTGAACTGTACGAGCGCCATTACTTTTAGACTTTTTTCATTTAGTCAAGCTAATTGACTGAAGTCAGACCAAACTGCCAGTCTAATATAATCACTGAACAATCTCTCTCTCTCTCTCTCTCTCTCTCTCTCTCTCTCTCTCTCTCTCTTTCTCTCTCTCTCTCTCTCACTTTGTATCTCTTTTTATCTGTCTTTCTCTCTCAGATCGCTCGTCATTGCCAACTTTGTCTAAAGCTTTTCCTATTTTGATAGGAATTAAATGACTAAGAGTTAGCTAATGAACTAACATTCAGTGACAGGTGCTGCTGTGTGTTATTAGCTGAGGCCTGTACAGATTACCCTGTTTTTCAGAGCTGCATTCTTCAGGTGAAAAGTAATTCCTCTGTGTGACATTTCAGAGACCGGCGCCCTCGGGGCACGGAGGCAGAGGAGGAACGGAGGAGAGAGGAATCGGACAGGGTAATTGCACCGAGGTTTCGCCTTACTAAATTAACCTCCGCTGGTGGAAATTTATTGGCCTGCTGTTTTTGAAAATTATTTAAACTTGCAGTTATTTCCGATGTCGAGCGTCTTCTGGGAGCTAGCGCCCTCTGTTTCTGACAGACGCCTGATTATGTTTGAGGGGGATGTTTTGGAGAGGCCACAGGGCCGGAGGTAATTCATCTCAGACAGGCTCCTAGCTTTAGGAACATTTTAACTCTCACCTGTGGAAATATACATAGTGCTGCATAGCCTTGACGACTGGGTTAAGTCAATATGCTCGGGCAGGTCAGAGCGGGGACATATACTGTACACACTCTATGGCTGATTTACACCATACACTGGGACCAGAGCCAAATGAAATTAGTATTTTATCTGTTTTCTTTCTTTCACTCTGTTTGGGTACAGTACCCCCCTCTTTTTTTGTTCCCTCCATCCATCGCTTTCCAGTCCTCGGTTCTGCTCGAGACCGTGCTAGTTGAATAGTGGTAATAATAGTCATAATTATAGCTTGCATTTACATTGCACCTCTCGTTGCGTGGTCTCAGGCCAGCTCTTGTTATGGGGGTAAGCTCATTCAGCGCAGCCAATGTGTTCTGTAGCACCTGGTTGCTGTTTCAGCAGCACTGATTTTGCGCCAGAACGCTCCCCGCACATTTGTTACCCCGTCATAACTGTCATCGCTATGCGTCTACCCGAATAGGCCTCCCACCTACACACACACACACGCACGCTTGCCGCATATGGTCTGAATGAGTGCCCTTTATGGCACATTAAAAAGGATTGTGCGAAAATCTAATGTGCACAGTACTAATACTTGAATGGTGAAAGAGAATATCAAGACATGTTGAACCATTCGTTTCTTGAACCCAGGCCCATCTCTAAAATGTCCAAGGTGACGCTTTCGATAGGTGTTGAGATAAATGGGGACATATCCCTTATACACCTTTCTTCCGCTCATATCACCCCTATAGCATATTCAATTATTTATTGTTCAGTACAGGGAGACTAATTCTTTGAAAGTGTCCCTTTTGATGGTGATGTGCCCCGGTACTGAAATATGTCAGCCATCAGGCTATTGAAGCGGGGGCGCTTTTGAATAAACATCAATCTTGGATTCTCTCTCACTTCGAAACAATTGTCCAAATCACCCGGCGAAGACAGGAGACGGCCTGCAGGAAACTGACAACGAACCAGGATGGATGGTCATGGGACCATGATTTACATCATGTCTGGCATTTTAGACCGTCTGACGGAGAAAGGAGAAAGTATCAGTCAGCTTTATTTGACTTTTCTCTCTCTCTCCCTGTTCTTTGGTGCTGTGTTCTACCCCTCCTCTCCTCTCTGACAGGCCCTGGAGACATCCTAGTGTGTCTGCATGTAAGGGTTCTCTCTCTCTCGCTCTGTCATTCGTTGGACTGCTGCCAATTTACCGGTGCAGCCCATGACAAGGAGAGGATGGGAGACGGACGAGTCTCGTTCTGCTCTCTGAGCGAGGAGGTTTGTTGTCTGCACCCCTATTACCCACCTCCTACTCCGATACCCTGACCCCCACCATGCCAATTTGTGAATCAGCTTGTGATAATGGCGTGATCATAATGAAATGGGGAGCGGTAGCTAACAGCACTGCTGACCTTTCAGTAGAAGCGACGGTAACAGCCCCCCCCTCAACCCCGTAATAAGGTCTGTTGAGTAAGCAACTTACAAGCCAAGGTTATCGGCCTCAACATTTTTTAAAGGATGTTCTGTATGCGATTTCACAAGTCGATAAACTTCCCCGAGTGGAGTGTGTTGCCTGCCGCTGTTTCGGGCGGCCCGTTATGCTGATGCTGGGCGGTTTTAGGAGGGCGGGTGGCGCCGGATCCCCGCAGACATTCGTAACGCATCAGATAGAGGGGCATCAATCTTTCGCGAAGTGAATTTAACACGGCCGGAGGCAACGAGGAAAACGAGAGCGGTTAAATGTTCTTTATTTATTCCCCACTSAATTCCTTTTGGGAGGGTTGGAAGGGCAAAATTGATATGGAAACATTCATACCCCACCTCTCTTAGCCAGTCCTGATTTCATTTGCTGGCTTTAGTGATTCTCTGCCTTTTTCATATGCCATAACAGGGCAGTCAGTTTGATATTTTATACAGTTCTCACCAACTCCTCACAGACATAGTAACCAGGATAGTAACCAATCACAACATACTAGAGACGTTTATAGAGAGAGTAGAGGAGAATAAGGGAGACTGGTGTCTGTAAGAGAATGAGCTAGGCAGCCTGTATTGAGTTTGTGTTTTTTTTTTTATTATCCCTGTCTCTGTGTAAGAGTCCTTCTCTCCGGTTTTGTTCATAATAAGTTGTGACATCTCTTCAAAGTTCCAGCTAACTTGTGTTTGACCTTCATTGTGCCGTTTAGGTAGCACTCCTCCCTTCGTTTGGGAGCCAAAGAGTTCAAAATGGAGTGCTGCGTAGGCCCCAACACTCTGTCGCATAACAACCACCCCACCCATGGTCCTTCCCTGTTCCCCACAGTGCTTCAAAGTGCTTCTCTCTTTCCTCTCTCTCTCTCCTCCCTCCCTCTCCTCTCTCTCTCTCTCTCTCTCTCTTTCTCTCCCTCTCTCTCTCTCTCTCTCTCTCCTCTCTCTCTCTCTCTCCTCTCTCTCCCTCTCTCCCTCTCTCTCTCATCAGAAGCGAGATAAGCCTCCTCAGGAGTTGTTTTTCCTCCACATAAATAAAACATGTACAGGTTTTCCTCTTCACCCCGGCCCTCGCCGAGGAGGAGAGCAGCTACCTGGTGCAAACATGCATTCTGCAAATGACAGTGATTTTCACATAAATCTTCCTTTTGTGTGTGTGTACTTTGTGTGTGCACACACGTGGAGGAGGAGGTGAGGCTGAGAAGCGATTATCAATCTTCATTTTGTAATTTATGAAGGCCGGTTGTCAGGCATCCAGCAGCGTCTGAAACAACTCATTCTAGCGTGCTACGGGGGGAACCCGAGGGTATCTGTGCCTCCTGTCACCCTCTCCTCTCAGCCGCTGCTACTGCTGCTGTCAGCTCTTCCTGCCTGCTCCTCCGCAGCCTGCCCAGGGGCATTAGAGACCCACCGAGGATTAACCCCTCGCCACCCACGGCAGGTGCTGAGGCAGCCGAGGCAGTCGGGCATCCACACTCATTAAGGAAGAGGCGAGAGGGCAGTGGGTACAGAGCGGAGCGGCGACAAGCGACGGAGGAAACAAGTCCCCCACCATGGAGGCGACAACACAGTGGAACACTGTCACAGGAGGAGGCTCACCGTTCCTGGTCTCAGTCCCTTTTCCTTCTTTCCTCCCTCATCTCCAGTCTCCCCCTCTCCTTTCCCCATGCCTCTCTCTCTCTCTCTCTCTCTCTCTCTGATCCCTGTCTCTCAGCCAGTCAGCACGGCCCAACCTGGGAGAGCAGAGCTGGGTACTGCATGGCGGCTATGCTACGATAGTGCTGCAGTACACCATGGACAGCTGGCCTTGATAATTGTTTTACCCTGCATGTCCCACGCTCTCAGGAGACGGCATCAATTGGCCATTTGCCCTGTAACAGTGGGATCCTTGCTCTCTCTCTGGCTCTTTTGACCAGGGTTGATGGATGCTGATTGCACCGTCTAATTGTTCAAGGTGCCTGGGAACAGACAGACATGTGCCTACAGAAAATAAGGACATGCTCATGGCTCAGCACTAGGAGTCGGTGGAGAAGACGGACTTTTCAGGTTTGAGGTTTTGAACTCTTGTGTCGAGTTAAAGTATTAGGCCCTCTTTAGTGGGCATAACTACTTCTAGCTACTTCAGATTTTCCCACGCCCAACTCTTTTTGAATGAAGAGGGTACTAAATACAGCATGAGTTCGGGCTTTAAAATCCCGCTAAGCGCAATTACTGCTGGTTTCAACATTGCAGTTTAGATCAAACGTAATTAGCCTGGACATAGCATAGGGCTTCGGACCAGTCCAGTTCTTCAATTCTTAATCATTAAAGAGCAACTGCCCCTAAAAAGTAACTAATCCCTTTGAAAATGGACGACAGTATGTGATAATATATGAGTCATAAAAATTGTTCATAAAGTCAGTCCCGTCTAAAACGGAGTTTTGCGTCACAATGAGTGAATGAAGGTTGGTTTTGGATTCAAATTGTGTCAACAAATCATGCCCCCTTTTTCCCAAGCTCTACGTGCAAATCGCCCCCTCCGCCCACTTTGCTTCCCTTCATTGAATGGGCTCCGTTTGTTAGGAGTGTGTATTGGAGGCGAAGTCAGGTGCAGGAGAGCAGAGTGTAGTGAACAGGCGCACTTTTTATTTCGGTCCAAAATGACAGCACAAAGTAACATAAAATGTGCCCAAACACGGAACATAGACAAAAAGTAATGCGCGTAAAAGTATCCAAAATTCCAAAATACACGTAACACAAACAATCTTACACAAAGACATGATGAGGAATAAATACATATGGATTGATTGGGGAATGAAAACCAGGTGTGAAAGGAACAAGACAAAACAAATGGATACATGAAAAATGGAGCGGCAATGGCTAGAAAGCCGGTGACGTCGACCGCCAAACGCCGCACGAACAAGAAGAAGAGCCGACTTCGGCGAAAGTCCGCTCCAGCGGTGCATCGACACCAGCCTCGGGGACGACCCGGAGGGAGAGGCGCAGGGCGATCCGGCCGGCGACAGTGGAACTCACGCAGTAGTTCAGAGTCTAATACATCAGCCACCGGAACCCAGCACCTCTCCTCCGGACCGTACCCCTCCCACTCCACGAGGTACTGAAGGCCCCCCGCCCAACGCCTTGAATCCAGGATAGAACGGCCGGAGTACGCCGGGGCCCCCTCGATGTCCAGAGGGGGCGGAGGAACCTCCCGTACCTCAGACTCCTGGAGCGGACCAGCCACCACCGGCCTGAGGAGAGACACATGGAACGAGGGGTTAATATGGTAATCGGGGGGAAGCTGTAACCTGTAACATACCTCGTTCACTCTCCTCAGGACTTTGAATGGCCCCACAAACCGCGGGCCCAGCTTCCGGCAGGGCAGGTGGAGGGGCAGTTGGAGGGTCGAGAGCCAGACCCTGTCCCCTGGTGCGAACACTGGGGCCTCACTGCGGTGACGGTCCTCGCTAGTCTTTTGGCGCAGCGCGGCCTGCTGGAGGTGACCATGGGCGGCTTCCCAGGTCTCCTCCGCGCGTCTGAACCACTCGTCCACCGCAGGAGACTCGGTCTGACTCCGATGCCACGGTGCCAGAACTGGCTGGTACCCCAATACACACTGAAAGGGGGAGAGGTTAGTGGAGGAGTGGTGGAGTGAGTTCTGCGCCATCTCTGCCCAGGGCCCAGGGCACGAACTCTGCCCACTCCCCCGGCTGGTCCTGGCAATAGGACTGCAGAAACCTGCCCACATCCTGGTTCACTCTCTCCACCTGCCCATTACTCTCAGGGTGGAAACCCGAGGTAAGGCTGATCGAGACCCCCTGAACGCCTTTCAGACTCTCGAAGTGAACTGGGGACCCCGATCAGACACTATATCCTCAGGTACCCCGTAGTGCCGGAAGACGTGTGTAAACAGGGCCTCCGCAGTTTGTAGGGCCGTAGGGAGACCGGGCAGAGGGAGGAGATGACAGGACTTAGAGAAACGATCCACAACGACCAAGATCGTGGTGTTCCCCTGTGAGGGAGGAAGATCCGTTAGAAAATCAACCGACAGGTGTGACCAAGGCCGTTGTGGAACAGGTAAGGGATGTAGCTTACCTCTGGGCAGGTGTCTAGAAGCCTTACACTGGGCGCACACCAAGCAGGAGGAAACATAAACCCACACGTCCCGAGCCAAGGTGGGCCACCAGTACTTCCCAGACAGACAGCGCACCGTCCGACCGCTCCCCAGATTACCAGAGGAGGGTGATGTGTGTGCCCAATAGATCAACTGGTCACGGACAGCAGACAGAACGTACCGAAGTCCGACGGGACACTGGAGTGGAGCGAGCTCAGTACGCAACGCCCGCTCAATGTCTGCGTCCAGCTCCCACACGACCGGCGCTACCAGGCAGGAGGCCGGGAGAATGGGAGTCTGATCCATGGGCCGCTCCTCTGTGTCATACTTCCGGGACAGTGCACCTGCCTTAACTTTCTGGGAACCTGGTCTGTAGGACAGGGTAAACACAAAACGGGTAAAGAACATGGCCCACCTTGCCTGACGAGGATTCAGTCTCCTAGCTGCCTGGATGTACTCCAGGTTGCGGTGGTCAGTCCAGATGAGGAAAGGGTGTTTAGCCCCCTCAAGCCAATGTCTCCATGCCTTCAAAGCCTTAACCACAGCCAACAGCTCCCGGTCCCCCACATCATAGTTTCGTTCCGCCGGGCTGAGCTTCTTCGAGAAGAAAGCACAGGGGCGGAGCTTCGGTGGCGTGCCCGAGCGCTGAGAGAGCACGGCTCCGATCCCAGCCTCTGACGCGTCCACCTCCACTATGAATGCCAAAGAGGGATCCAGATGGGCCAGCACGGGAGCCGAGGTAAACAGAGCTCTCAGCTCCCCAAAAGCCCTGTCCGCCTCAACTTACCACTGCAGACGTACAGTGAGGTAATGGGAGCAGCCACCTGGCCAAAACCCCGGATAAATCTCCGGTAGTAATTGGCAAACCCTAAAAATCACTGCACCTCCTTTACCGTGGTGGGAGTCAGCCAATTATGCACAGCTGCTATGCGGTCACTCTCCATCTTCACCCCTGATGTGGAAATGCGATACCCTAGGAAGGAGACGGACTTTTGAAAGAACAGGCATTTCTCAGCCTTGACATACAGGTCATGCTCCAACAGTAGTCCAAGTACCTTGCGCCCCAAGGACACATGCTCAGCACGTGTAGCAGAGTATATCAGAATGTCATTGATATACACCACTACACCCTGCCCGTACAGGTCCCTGAAAATCTTGTCTATGAAAGATTGGAAGACTGATGGAGCATTCATCAACCCGTACGGCATGACGAGGTACTCATAATGCCCTGAGGTGGTACTAAATGCCGTCTTCCACTCGTCTTCCTCTCAGATACGCACCAGATTGTACGCACTACTGAGATCCAGTTTAGTGAAGAAGTGCGCCCCGTGCATTTACTCAATGGCCATGGTGATAAGAGGTAGCGGGTAACTGTACCTCACCGTGATTTGATTGAGACCTCTATAATCAATGCACGGGCGCAGACCTCCATCCTTCTTCACGAAAAAGAAACTCGAGGAGGCGGGTGAAGTGGAGGACCGAATGTACCCCTGACGCAGAGATTCGGAGACATATGTCTCCATAGCCACCGTCTCCACTTGCGACAGGGGATACACGTGACTCCTGGGAAGTGCAGCGTCTACAGTCGCACGGTGGAGACCTGGTCTGGACATTCCACCGTGGTAGCACCAACGGAAACCCCTACACACCTCCCAGAACACTCTCGCGACCACCCCGTGAGAGCCCTCTGTTGCCAGGAAATGGTGGGGTTATGACGAGTCAACCAGGGAAGACCTAGTACCACGGGAAACGCAGGAGAGTCAATGAGGAAGAGACTGATTCTCTCCTCGTGACCCCCCTGCGTCACCATGGCCAGGGAGATGGTGGCTTCCCTGATTAGCCCGGACCCCAAAGGTTGACTATCCAGAGCTTGTACCGGGAAAGGTCTAACCATAGGAATAATGGGGATCCCTAAACTAAGGGCGAGCGCTCTGTCAATAAAATTACCAGCTGCGCCTGAATCGATGAGCGCCTTATGCTGGGAGTGCGGGGAGAACTCAGGGAAACAAACAGGTACAAACAGGTGGACAACAGATGACTCTGGATGAGAGTGGTGCATACTCACCTGGGGTGATGTCAGAGTGCCCTGCCTGCTGCCTCGACTCCCAGAAGGACCAACCCGGCACCGACCGGCAGTGTGCCCTCTGTGGCCACAGAGGGTGCACGTGAAGGCACCTCCTCCAGCCTCTGCTGGGAGATGGAACCGACAGAGCCCCCTCAGGACGTCCACGGATGACCAGCAGGTTATCCAACCGGATGGATATATCCACCAGTTGGTCAAAGGTGGTGGTGGCATCCCTGCAGGCCAACTCCCGTCGGACGTCCTCACGTAAGCTGCATCGATAGTGGTCGATGAGGGCCCTGTCGTTCCATCCTGCTCCGGCGGCCAAGGTCCGAAACTCCAGCGTGAAATCCTGTGCGCTCCTCGTCCCCTGCCTCAAATGGAAGAGTCGTTCACCCGCCGCTCTACCATCGGGCAGATGGGTAAAGCGGCGGGTAAACTCCTCGAAGTGGTCCAACTCCTCGAAGTGGTCTTCCTCTCCCCACACGGCGTTTTCCCACTCCAGAGCTCTCCCCGAGAGGCATGAGACGAGGGCGGATACTCTCTCCCTTCCTGAGGGAGCTGGGTGAATAGTGGCCAGGTATAGATCCAGTTGTAAAAGGAAACCCTGGGACTGTGCGGCTGTCCCATCATACTCCCTGGGAAGGGAGAGACGTATTCCACTGGAGCTGGATCCGGACGGGACGGGTAGAGATAACCCCGGTTGAGCTGGTCGAGACGCTGGAAAGACTTCCTGTCTCTCCCAGCGGTCCATGGTCTGGACAACGCGATCCATCATGGCACCGAGATGATGTAGCATAGCCGCGTGTTCCTGGACGCGTTCCTCGACTCCTCTGACCGGGGTCCCTGCTCCTGCTGACTCCATGGTTAGGTGTAAGATTCTGTTAGGAGTGTGTATTGGAGGCGAAGTCAGGTGCAGGAGAGCAGAGTGTAGTGAACAGGCGCACTTTTATTCCGGTCCAAAATGACAGCACAAAGTAACATAAAATGTGCCCAAACACGGAACATAGTCAAAAAGTAATGCGCGTAACAATATCCACAATTCCAAAATACACGTAACACAAACAATCTTACACAAAGACATGATGGGGAACCAAGGAATAGGATCTGGGTGGATCTGGGTGGAACGAGGATCTGGGTGGAACGACAGGGCCCTTATCGACCACTACCGGTGTAGTCTCCGGGAGGACGTCCGCAGGGAGCTAGCGTGTCGGGACACCACTCTCTCCCTTGATGAACTGATTGACATGTCCATCCGGCTGGACAATCTGCTGGCTGCCAGTGGGCGTTCGGAGAGGGTCCTGTGCGTTCCACCACCCAGCACCTCCTCTCCCATTCCGATGGAGTTGGGAGGGGCCGTGCTGAGGGGTACCGGAGGAGGAGGCCCCCCCTGCACCAGCTGTAGTCGGAGAGGACACACGGCCGATCGGTGCTGGGGGGGTCCATCTGGGAGTCGAGATGGCAGGCGGAACGCTTCTCGGTCACCCCAGGTGAGTAAGCACCAAACTCACCCAGAACTCCCTGTTGGTCACATGTTTGTCTTGATTTTTTTCCTTACATTTTTTCCCTCTTCCCAGCATAAGGCACTAGTCGATTCAGGTGCAGCTGGGAACTTTATGGATCGCGGACGCGCCCTTAAGTTAGGTGTTCCGCTTGTGGCGATAGATTCTCCCTTTCCCGTGCACTCCCTAGATAGCCGGCCATTAGGGTCAGGGGTGGTCAGGGAGGCCACGGTTCCACTGGACATGGTGACTCGGGGAAATCATAGGGAGCGTTTCAGTCTCTAAATTATTGATTCGCCTGCGTTTCCAGTGGTGCTAGGGATTCCCTGGCTGGCCCGGCACAATCCTAAGATTTCGTGGAGACAGGGGGTTCTCCAGGGGTGGTCAGAGGAGTGTTCTGGAAGGTGTCTGGGAGTTTCCATCGGTGCCACGTCGGTGGAGAGTCCAGACCAGGGTTCCACGGTGCGCATTCCCCCCGAGTATGCCGATTTGGCAATCGCTTTCAGTAAAAAGAAAGCGACTAAATTATCACCCTATCGACCGGGAGGGGATTGTGCGATAGATCTCCAGGTAAACGCTGCGCATCCCAAGAGTCATGTGTACCCATTGTCCCAGGAGGAGACGTTGGCTATGGAGACATATGTCACGGAGTCTCTGGGACAGGGGTACATTCGGTCCTCCATCTCACCCGTCTCCTCGATGTTTCTTTTTTGTGAAGAAAAAGGAGGGAGGTTTGCGTCCGTGTATTGATTATAGAGGTCTAAATGCCATCACAGTGGGGTTTAGTTACCCACTACCTCTCATCGCTACGGCGGTGGAATCATTTCACGGAGCGCAGTTCTTCACAAAACTGGATCTCAGGAGCGCGTATAGTCTGGTGCGTATTCGGAAGGGAGACGARTGGAAAACCGYGTTTAGTACYACATCGGGCCACTATGAGTACCTCGTCATGCCGTATGGGTTGAAGAATGCTCCAGCCGTTTTTCAATCCTTTGTAGACGAGATTCTCAGGGACCTGCACGGGCAGGGAGTGGTTGTTTATATCGATGACATTCTGATCTACTCAGCCACCCGCGCCGCGCATGTGTCTCTGGTACGCAAGGTGCTTGGTAGACTGCTGGAGCATGACCTATACGTCAAGGCTGAGAAGTGTGTGTTCTCCAAAAGAGCCGTCTCCTTTCTGGGTTATCGCATTTCCACCTCGGGGGTGGTGATGGAATGTGACCGCATTAAGGCCGTGTGTAATTGGCCGACTCCGACCACGGTGAAAGAGGTGCAGCGGTTTTTGGGTTTTGCCAACTACTACCGGAGGTTTTCCGGGGTTTTGGCCAGGTAGCGGCTCCCATTACCTCACTGCCCGGTGCGGTTGCGGTGGTCAGCAGAGGCGGACGGAGCTTTCAACAGGTTGAAGGCGCTGTTCACGGATGCGCCCCTGTTGGCGCACCCGGACCCCTCTCTAGCATTCATAGTGGAGGTGGACGTGTCCGAGGCTGGGGTGGGTGCCGTGCTATGACAGCGCTCGGGTACGCCACCAAAACTCCGCCCCTGCGCTTTCTTCTCGAGGAAGCTCAGTCCAGCGGAACGTAACTATGATGTGGGGGACCGGGAGTTGTTAGCGGTGGTTAAGGCTCTGAAGGTGTGGAGACACTGGCTTGAGGGAGCACCCCTTTCTCATCTGGACCGACCACCAGAATCTGGAGTATATTCGGGCAGCTAGGAGACTGAACCCACGTCAGGCAAGGTGGGCTATATTCTTCACCCGATTCCGGTTTACGTTATCATATAGACCGGGCTCCCAGAACGTAAAGGCTGACGCACTGTCCCGCCTTTACGACACGGAGGATCGGTCCACCGAACCTACTCCCATCCTTCCCGCCTCGAGGCTGATGGCACCAGTGGTATGGGAGGTGGACTCGGACATCGAGCGGGCGTTACGGGCGGAGCCCGYGCCTCCTCRGYGTCCGGCGGKGCGGAAGTACGTGCCGCTTGGTGTCCGGGACAAACTGATTCAGTGGGCTCACGTCCTACCCTCCTCGGGTCACCCTGGGGTGGCGAGGACAGTGGGGAGCCTTCGGGGGAGGTATTGGTGGCCCACCTTGGCTAGGGACGTTAGGGTTTATGTCTCTTCCTGTTCGGTATRYGCCCAGAGTAAGGCTCCTAGGCACCTTCCTAGAGGGAAGTTACAACCCCTCCCCGTTCCACAACGGCCATGGTCTCACCTATCCGTAGATTTCCTGACCGATCTTCCCCCGTCTCAAGGGAACACTACGGTTTTGATGATTGTGGATCGGTTCTCTAAGTCCTGCTGTCTCCTCCCGTTGCCCGGTATCCCTACAGCCCTACAGACTGCGGAGGCATTATTCACCCACGTCTTGAACTGGGGACCCCAATCAGAGACGATGTCCTCCGGCACCCCGTAGTGCCGGAGGACATCGTCTCTGATTGGGGTCCCCAGTTCACGTCCCGAGTATGGAGGGCGTTCATGGAGCGTCTGGGGGTCTCGGTCAGCCTGACCTCCGGTTATCACCCCGAGAGTAATAGGCAGGTGGAAAGAGTGAACCAGGAGGTGGGTAGGTTTCTGCGGTCGTATTGCCAGGACCGGCCAGGGGAGTGGGCGAGATACATCCCCTGGGCTGAGACGGCCCAGAACTCCCTACGCCAATCCTCTACTAACGTGTCCCCATTTCAGTGTGTGTTGGGGTACCAGCCGGTCCTGGCACCATGGCATCCGAGCCAGACCGAGGCTCCTGCGGTGGAGGAATGGGTGCAGCGCTCCAAGGAGACCTGGAGGGCCGTCCAGGAATCCCTCCAACAAGCTAGTGGATGGCAGAAAAGGAGTGCTGACCGCCACCGCAGTGAGGCCCCCGTGTTTGTACCGGAGGACAGGGTCTGGCTCTCGACCCGAAACCTGCCCCTCCGCTTGCCCTGCCGGAAGCTGGGGCCGCAGTGTGTGGGGCCCTTCAAAGTCCTGAGGAGAATAAACGAGGTGTGTTATCGATTACAACTCCCTTCTTATTATCGTATTAACCCCTCGTTTCATGTGTCTCTGCTCAGGCCAGTGGTAGCTGGTCCCCTGCAGGACGGTGAGGTGCCGGAGGTCCCTCCTCCCCCTCTGGACATCGAGGGGTCCCCGGCGTACATGATACGGGCCATTCTGGACTCGAGACGCCGGGTGAGGGGCCTGCAGTACCTCGTGGACTGGGAGGGGTATGGTCCGGAGGAGAGGTGCTGGGTACCGGTGGGGGACATTTTGGATCCGTCAATGTTGAGGGATTTCCATCGCCTCCATCCGGATCGCCCTGCACCTCGTCCTCCGGGTCGACCTCGAGGACGGTGTCGGCGCGCTGCGGGAGCCGCGCGTCAGGGGGGGGGTACTGTCACGACTCCGACCGAAGGTGGCTCCCCTTCCCGTTCGGGTGGCGCTCGGCGGTCGTCGCCGCCGGCCTACTAGCTGCCACTGTTTCTTTCTCCCCCTCCTTGTATGTTTATTGATTACACCTGTTATGAGTTTGTAGGTGATTAGGAGGGCTTTATTAGTCAGCCGGCCCGCCTGTTTCTTTGTGCGGGATTGTTTGTGGTAACATTTGTGTATGTTGGAGACGAACGTGTTTATTCCTGTTCGTGGGTTTTGCTGTACTGTTTTAGTCCCTGTGTTTGGGGCGTTTGTTTTTCGGCACCCAGTGTTTTCGTGAGGTGACCTATGTCCGCCGTTTGTGCATTAAAGAGCACTATTTTGAACTCTCTGTTTCCTGCGCCTGACTTCACACCCACGACACCCAGATCGTTACAATACTGGTGTGCAAAAGAGCAGAAAGTAAATAAAAACAATATGGGGATGAGGTAGGTATATTGGATGGGCTATTTACAGATGGGCTATGTACAGCTGCAGTGATCGGTTAGCTGATGTTTAAAGTTAGTGAGGGAAATATAAGTCTCCAGCTTCAGCAATTTTTGCAATTCGTTCCAGTTACTAGCAGCAGAGAACTGGAAGGAAAGGCGGCCAAAGGGGGTGTTGGCTTTGGGGATGACCAGTGAGATATACCTGCTGGAGCGCGTGCTACGGGGGGGTGTTGTTATCGTGACCAGTGAGCTGAGATAAGGCAGAGCTTTACCTAGCAAAGACTTATAGATGACCTGGCGACGAATATGTAGTGAAGGCCAGCCGATTAGAGCATACAGGTCGCAGTGGTGGGTGGTATATGGGGCTTTGGTGACAAAACGGATGGCACTGTGATAGACTGCATCCAGTTTGCTGAGTAGAGTGTTGGAGGCTATTTTGTAAATGACATCGCCGAAGTTGAAGATTGGTAGGACAGTCAGTTTTACTAGGGTATGTTGGTGGCTTGAGTGAAGGAGGCTTTGTTGCGGAATAGAAAGCCGATTCTAGAATGCGGAATAGGTGGTTGGAGTTTGTCGGTCCCCAAGTCCGCACTTGGGTATAACTTAGCTAACGACATTAGATAACGCTATTGTTGTTTATGTAGGTAGCTTTTTTGAGGCAGGTTGGCTAATGTTTTAGTTAACGTTAGCATAGATAATTAGCTAGCTACCGCATTACAACTTAGTTAGGTCGTAGCTTAAACACGTTTATTGTGTATTGTCTAGATACTGCTGGTTATGTGACGTGATTTGTTAATGCTAGCAAGGCAGGCAGGCTAGCTAACGTTAGCCAACTACAAGTTGAATTTGCAAGTTAATTCGTAGCTCATACAAGTGTATTCCGTGTCATGGATGCCGCTATGGTGGTAGCTAATGTAACAGATGTGATCGTTCTTAGTAACTCTCTTGCGTTGTGTTCATCAAGAAAGGAATACCCAGCCAGCGGTCCCAGTTGAGTGGTGTTTATTCTGACAATAGACACAAGGAAGCACATTAGATGTGCAGGAAGACAGTATGTTGATGGCTGTAGATTCGTGATTCGTCTGTTAAAATGGAAATAACTGTGAATTAGCAGGGAGCTAATGCAACCATTACTATTAGAGCATGCTAGCTAGCTGCCAGGAGTGTTCAAATCTGTCATCAAGATTTCCTTTGGCTACTTTGAAGAATCTGAAATATCAAATATATTTTGATTTGTTTAACACTTTTTTGGTTACATGATTCCATGTGTTATTTCTCCCCCTATCTGCAAGCATCACTACTGGCATAACAACTTATTGATATGTAAATCAACCAATAGGAATAGATAAACACTGAATACATGTTTCTGCAGTGTCAAGTGGAGTCTGACTAATTCAGTAAACTAGGAGCAACAAACTGTAACTGCATCAAATCTGAATCTAATCAAATCTGGAGCTACGGTCTATAGTTGTAAAACAGAATTAGGGTTTCCCCTAGTTACCACAGCCACAATGTCACCGGCCTGAATCTAATGTAAAAATTGCCCAAAAATCATGAAAACAAACATTTGCTTTTTGGTCTTAATTTAAGGTTAGGGTTACCACTATAGTTAAGGTTAGCGTTAAGATTTAGTTTAAAATCACATTTTAAGAAGATAACTTGTAGAAATAGGTGGGGTTAATTACTTTATTGCTGTGGTAACTCGTGCCAACTTAGAATTATCTTGACCCGAGCTACTTTCCTGATGAAACAGACTGCTTCATCAACAACGGTAATGTGTGTCATATGAAAAGTTGTATAAAGTTTGATAAACGAATAGGTTAATGATGTAATATCATGATAGCTGAAGTTGAATGGAAAGGTGAATACAGCGATATGGTTGGTTCCACCATGCTAATCATAACCACCATTGATAATGTAATCAGTGCTCTGTCGGTGTGTTTGTGTGTGTGGTGACCAGTATCTTTGAGGGGCCAGGAGCTGATATATGCTGCCATGCCCATCAATGGGGCGCTGGCAAAGACCTTACCTCCAGCCTCACCTCTTGCCTGCTCAACAATGGTCGTCGATGGGGAGACCAGAATCAGGTAGGTTTAATCTGACCTGTTCAAACTTAAACATAGTATACGGTGCCTTCGGAAAGTATTCAGACCCCTTGACTTTTTCCACGTTTTTGTTACGTTACAGCCTGGATAATGAAAATAGAAAAAACTCATCAAATCAAATTGTATTTGTCACACCGAATACAACAGGTGTAACCTTAACATGAAATGCTTACTTACAAGCCTTTAACCAACAATGCAGTTCAAGAAATAGAGTTAATAAAATATTTACTAAATTGACAAAAGTAGCAGCAGTGTAAAAACAAAGCGGGGGGGTCAATGTAAATAGTCACACAATATCACACAAACCAAAAAACATTTGTATTTTTTTTAATTTTGCAAATGTATTAAAAAGTTAAAACAGAAATACCATATTTACATAAGTATTCAGACCCTTTGCTATGAGACTCGTAATTTATCTCAGGTGCATCCTGTTTCCATAGATCATCCTTGAGATTTTTCTACAACTTCATTGGAGTCCACCTGTGATAAATTCAATTGATTGGACATGATTTGGAAAGGCACACACCTGTCTATATAATGTCCCACAGTTGACAGTGCATGTCAGAGCAAAAACCAAGCCATGAGATCGAAGGAATTGTCCCTAGAGCTCCGAGACAGGATTGTGTCGAGGAACAGATCTGGGGAAGGGTACCAAAACATTTCTGCAGCTTTGAAAGTCCCCAAGAACACAGTGGCCTCCATCATTCTTAAATTGAAGAAGTTTGGAACCACCAAGACACTTCCTAGTGCTGGCCACCCGGCCAAACTGAGCAATCGGGGGAGAAGGGCCTTGCTCAGGGAGGTGATCAAGAACCCAATGGTCACTCTGACAGAGCTCTAGAGTTCCTCTGTGGAGATGGGAGAACCTTCCAGAAGGACAACCATCTCTGCAGCACTCCACAAACCAGGCCTTTATGGTAGAGTGGCCAGATGGAAGCCACTCCTCAGTGACACATGAGAGCCCTCTTGAAGTTTGCCAAAAGTCACCTCGAGACTCTCAGACCATGAGAAACAATATTTTCTGGTCTGATGAAACCAAGATTGAACTCTTTGACCTGAATGCCAAGCTTCACGTCTGGAGGAAACCTGGTACCATCCCTATAGTGAAGCATGGTGGTGACAGCGTCATACTGTGGGGATGTTTTTCAGTGGCAGGGACTGGGAGACTAGTCAGGATCGAAGCAAAGATGAACGGAACAATGAGAAATCCTTGATGAAAACCTGAGCGCTCAGAACCTCAGACTAGGGCGAAGTTTCACCTTCCAACAGGACAACGACCCTAAGCACACAGCCAAGACAATACAGGAGTGGCTTTGGGACAAGTCTCTGAATGTCCTTGAGTGTCCCATCCAGAGCCCGTACTTGAACCCGATCGAACATTTCTGGAGAGACCTGAAAATAGCAGTGCAACAACGCACCTCATCCAACTTGACAGAGCTTTAAAGGATCTGCAGAGAAGAATGGGAGAAACTCCCCAAAGACAGGTGTACCAAGCTTGTACCATCATACCAAGAAGACTCAAGTCTGTAATTGCTGCCAAATGTGCTTCAGCAAAGTACTGTGTAAAGGGTCTGAATAGTTATGTTAATGTTATATTTCAGTTTATTTTTTTAAATAAATTCGCAAAAAAGAATTAATCCTGTTTTTGCTTTGTCATTATGGGGTATTGTGTGTAGATTGATGAGGGGGGAAAAACAATTTAATCAATTTTAGAACAAGGCTGTAACGTAACAAAATGTGGAACAAGTCAAGAGGTCTGAATACTTTCCGAATGCACTGTATGTTTGTTTGTCAGATATCACCTATCCGAACTGCCATTGGTAATAGAACAGTGACTGTGTATATGTTCACAGATGCAGCTAGGGAGCCAGCACTTGGAGACTTGCTAGATGATGTGATAGAGTCCTGAACGACAGACAGGCTTGACACTGACATCTCTGAATGGAGAGAGACCTGGCACTCAGCACATCCACAATGTGGGACTGAAGGTATTTACTAATTATACAGTACAGCTGAAATGTCCAGTATTTGCAACACCCTTTTCATTCCATGCGTCACTGATTGCCACAATTCTGCCTATTTTTACAGATGCCTATAGGACTGGAGATGCTTCTGCCAGACGCCAGCCTCGGCCGTTTGATGGGGAGACTATAATTGGTTAGGTTTGGTCTTACCTGTTCAAACTTCAACATTAGTACCTGTTTGTGTGTCAGATTACATATCGTAACTGCCGTTGGTAATAGAACAGGGGATGTGTATATGTTCACAGAAACATGTATGGAGCCAGCACATGGAGACTTGCAAGACGACGTGATGAAGTCCAGATTGACAGACGGGCTTGATACTGATGTCTTTAAATTGAGAGAGACCAGGCACTCTGCATTACAATTTTACTACAGTCAACTTTCACTTGTATTGTCTTTTTTAATGATTGAGTTGAATGGTATCAGTCAATACGGGGAGGGAGAAACCCTCCTGTTTTATACGGGACAACACACGGGAAGGTATGACCACTCTGACATGCTTGCCAAGGTAGCCCCATTAACCACAGACAAAATGCAGATAGGCACAGTATCTGTGATGGCTGGGAATGACAATGAAAGGTGAAAGGTGCACCTCGTTAGATTAAAAGAACACTGTTTCTATAGAAACAGTGTAAAAGGTTGTTTATTCTACATGGACCTGTCACTACATTTGAAAGTTATCAAAATACTTTGTTTAGAATATCTACATGAATTCAGCAATCACATCTTCTCGTATTACTCTGCCCTTTGTATCTCAGTTGGTAGAGCATGGTGCTTATAACGCCATGGTAGTGGGTTTGATTCCCGGGACCACACATACATAAAATGTATGCATGCATGACTGTAGCTTTGGATAAAAGTGTCTGCTAAATGGCTTATATTATATTATATATTATATTATCTACTGACCTTTTCAAAGCTTCCTCCGGCATCTCGGCATTCATCTATTACACTCAACCTGCAGGAGGTTTGTCTGTTATGATTGAGTGGGGGGGAAACCGCTGCGGTCAAGGTTCTGACAGATGGGTGTGTCTGGGTGATGGCAAGGACACGCCCAAGAAACACGCACATCAAACCACACCCCCAAGCCAAGTTATGTTTGGCTCCTGTCATTGCCGCCAGCATTTCTTGAGGAGCAAGCCAAAATACGAGGCCAAATCAGCTGTTGCAGTTCCCCTTTAATAAACCTAAATGTCAAAATCTACAAGTGTTACATCCACACTCGCTCTTTCCAAGTGCTCCATCTTTCCCCCTCGCTTTCTCTTTATCAGTGCATTAAAGATTGAGATGTACTTTTGAGGATTGGAGACAGACCGACCGGGACCAATGTCGCCTGGAGATGTTTTTTCAAAGAGAGAAATCTGTCCTTTTGGTTTGACGACCTTTCTGTGTGGTAAAGGATTCACTGTTATAAGTAACTCTGTGGGACTGGTTCCCTGGTTGGTTCCCATGTTTTATTGGCAAACTGGGCTGATTTGTGGAGCGATAGCCCCGGGCTTCTGGCCTGTAGGCTGCCGCTGGGGGGACACTGGCCTCTGAGACCCACCAGGTCCCTGGGAAGGTCCAAATGCAGTCAGCCTGCCTGCCTTGCAGCCTTTCGTCCACTGCTCCGACTCCCTTAGTCCTCGCCCTGGAACCCTTGGCACTGAGCAGTGGTTCCACTGAGGGAGGCTGTTCTCTGTTCTCCCTCCTCAGCTCAGCCAAAGCCTCCAGCCTATCTCCCGCGGTTTCCTGGTCAATTTGTTGGTCGACCTGCCAGGAGCAGAATGTAAATCCTCACCGAAGGAAATGAGAGGAGGGGAGCGTAGAACCCGAGCCCGCTAGCAATGTAAGGCCAGCATATACCTCTCTGTCTCCTAGTGTGTGGAGAGAAACCCAGCAGCTGCTTCTATCTGCAAGACCTGTACAGGATAGAGGATAGCATTCATCTGGATTTGAGTGTGTGTGAGGGGGTCCATGCATTTAGGGAGGTCTGTGTGTGCGTGTGCGTGTGTGTGTGTGTGTGTCTGCATGTGTCTTCTTGTGCATGCCTGCCATTTGTGTGTGTGTCTGTGTGTATCCGTCTGTCCTCTGGCCACAAAAGTTTGGTACTTTTTAGGGCCCCAGCTGCCTGTCTCCGTCACCCTTCCTTCACAGCAGCTTCACCCGGGACTCAGGCACCATTCCCCTTCACTGCTCATCAACCCACAAGCGCTCTAATTTATAGACAGGCATAAAAAGTCTGTCTTGTCCCTCTGGTACTGCCTCTGCATAGCAAGAGCACGACAAAATAGGACACATGCTGTTAAACATGTAAAGGTCTTTTCGGCTTTGTTTCAGTGTTTTAACTCTCTCCATTTACTCGCACAATGGAGGTACTGCATCCACAGACACACACACACACACACACACACACACACACACACACATACACACACAGGTACACATATTATGTTATAAATGACTAGTCATCTGGAGATGTTATACCTCCTGAGTTTGGTTGTACTCTTTTGAAACTTTTGAGGTAAATTCAGACTGTGTTTAAAGCAGCAGTTCAACCAATAACAAAGTGGCAACCCTGCCACTGTTGGTAAACAGCTGAGGGAAGGGGCTGGAGAAATGGAACCCCTCTCAAATTCATAGACAGCGCTATGGATACAAGGACTGACCATCCATGATAGTAAAACAAGCTTATATTTTGGGTTCTGATAAGGAACGACAATTGAACAAAGCCGATGAGGCATTTATAAGTTATATTCTTCAGTGGCTATATATCATTAATTTAAAAGTCAAAAAATGGATGTAGCAATCRCAGATTGCCCCTTCAAAGATGGATGACTTTAATATTGGATTAATGGTCGACCATGGTGTGCTGCCTGCTGTAAACTACAGAGTTCAGACCAGTTTCAAGGACAAGATGATACACACAAGATCAAAGTGATAGCATGGAGAGATTTGAATCTGAATGTCTATATCCAAATACCACCTGTCTGTCTGTTTTTGTACTGTCAGCACTTTTGAAAAATCTCGAGTTCATTTTTGGTCAGATGTAGTATTTCGTTCTAGTAGTACCTCACCCAGAGTCTTGCATCTTGAGAATCCTAAAATATGAAGACATGGATAAAAGGCACTTTTGTAATCAACATTTTGTCCTTAAGCGGTCTTTTCTTTTTAAGAAACTGTTTTCATTATTTATAAGTGTTCTTGAGGTATAACAGAGCTGATTTCTTCTAAGGGCCTGATAGGAGGCAGATGAAGCCTGCAGAATTGATTAGGTAAGCTTTGGGAATTATCATGTTGGCCACGTATTCCTGGAAAATGTTTCTCTAAAATATCTTCCACTGCGAAAGCCTTAATGCCGTGTGTTAGGGTGGGTGTGTGTTTTAAAAGTAACCTAGGYCTACTCTTCATCCAAATTGTTGAGGAAGTTATCTTTTGAAGTTTCCAATGCATATAGGGGCTGTCAATTACAWTWCTGGAATGAAAGACTACTTTGCATCATAAATGTTGTCTGACAACTAGTATTTTTCACCATTATTAAGTCAATGTTGAAATCGAAATCCCTCATGTTCTACTGTAAATAATTCTGAATGATTAAATCAAAATTAACGAAGTTAAAACAGATTTGTCAGTTTTAACTGATGTTAAATGAGATGAGATGGTGGATTAGTACTTTGGTCCACATAGACTTGGCCGGTGTGTGGGTATGTCCACATAGAACACTTTGTCTTCTGCTTAATATTTAATGGCATCTACCTGTTGTAGAGCGTTTAATGAGCTGAGGGCGAGAAAAAGTAATTTATCATGCAAAGTTTTCAAAGGAAATGCTAATTCAAATATACACACACACACACACACACACACACATGCTCTTTACCCACATATTTTCCTCAAATAGCATAGCATTAGCCACACTGCATTTCCAACACATTGAATATTTTAGCCTTAGTAAAAAAAAATGGTTTAACTTAAGTGAAGAACAGGATCGCGGGGTCAGTGGTGACACTTTAAATAAACTTTCCCCGACTCTGTTATGTTGGCTGTTCGTGGCTCTGCCTGGCTCTGCCTGGCTCTGCTTTATCCCACCCAGAATACTAATGGCAGGGGAAAAAATGACTAGAATGACTTGGACATACGTGTCAGGAAAAGAGGTCAACTCATAGCAGTGCGATGTTAATTCTCCATTAATGAAATGTGTCCTCCTCACTGTCTCCTTGTTTCAAAAGCAGGGGCCCTCTCTTTAAAAAGGGAGAGGGAGAGACAGAGAGAGCGGGGGGGAGGATGAAGAGAGAGAGATGGAGAAAGGGTAGGATGGAGAGTGAGCGAGCGAGAAAGAGAAAGCAAGGGTGGATGGAGAGAGGGAGAAAATAGAAAGAGAGAGAAAGTGAAGGATAGAGAGAGAAAGAGAGACGTGGATTCCTGCCACTGCTACAGTACAGGGCCACAGGGGCCAGGGCAAAAGTAAGAGACTGACAATCGTCAGGTGATTTAGGGGGTGACCGGGAGGCTAGGTAGACCTACAAAATGAATAACGGCCAACCCAAAACCACGCCATAAGGCTCAATGGTTTGTGATTTGCAAGTTGATAAGACAAGAAGATTAATAATGCTGCATGATAACGGCTGGCTGCAGCTCAGCTGGGGAGATGGTAATGATGTGATATTGCTGTAGGAGCAGTTCAGGAGGAGAGAGAGAAAGCCGCGGTGGAGGAGAGAGTGAGAGAGACTGAAAGGCTGCAAAAAGGGAAAAAACTCACTCTATCCCAATTGGCCCTGAGGATATGGAGAGTTAGAAAAATGAGAATGCAGTTATCATTTTAATTAGATATAAAGTAAATTTTATATTTATATAATTTTTGCTGAAATGAGGACTTCAAAGAACATATTTTGCAGTATTCAGTCCCGTCGTAATTCCTGAGTGACAGTTTTGGTTAATTTGATGTTTTTTTCCCCAGATCGAACTTTGCTTGAGGCCGAGAAGGGAGAGGGAATGCAGATTGCTCTCGTGGATGCTCTCAGGTATATCACTCAGGCAGGGGTGTGTTGTCCTAACAAACGGCTGCTTCATCATCATATTCTCTGTAAATGGCAGGGCAACCAACAGTTGTACTGTATCTGTTCTGTATCTGGTTATCATAGTACACCTGCCATCGTGTTTGAATACTTTCCACAGTGATAGGCCTACTCATTTCGAGGTACTCTAACATAAAACAAATACATACTTATTGTTGGTTTGTCTTACTCTGTTCACAGCCCATACTGTACATACAGTAGAGAGGAATGATCGAAAACTGATATCCATTAATTGTAGTCAGATACATGGTAGGACAAACTATCAACATCCCAACTCACTTCCTGGTTCTGTTCCATCACCACAATGGTCACACTTCCCCCAAAAAGACAGGAAACAGCTGTTACCATTCTGCTAAAATAATTCTTTATTCGAGAATAATAGTCATTTATTTGTGACAGTCAGTCTTTGTAGATATGCAGTGCTGTCAGACATATTTCTCTCACTTCAGTTTTATCTTTGAAGCTGAAGACGTCTTTGTTTACACCTAAAGCAAAACATGTTAACAGTTTCTTATCGCAGCTAATTGCATTACTTTGTCAGACTCCACTGGCAGCAGTCACATGGTACACTGTCACTCGGACAAAACACACACACACCACACTGTCACTTGCACAAAACACATGCGCGTACACACACACACACACACGGTCACGTGACTCTCCGGCTTCCGATTACCACTTATGATGGAATTAGATGTTGATGAAATTATTTTCCTCTTTTGAGTATACAAATTAGGCGTGTAGTATGAGACCTAACACGTTTTTTTTGCCAGACGGAAACAAACAAAGACTGGAAAATCGTCCGGATGTGTTTCTATTTTTTGTATATTTGTCAAAGCCAGTCCACACATCCTAAAGATGCCTCATATTAAAAAACAGAGAAGGCACATTCTGCCAAGGCTGCTAACAACAACTGCACCCATTTTACTGGCATCGTTTTTTGGGAATGGGTACTGGCTAATGCAATATTCTCCTCATTTGTATTTTAATTTGAGCCACTCTACTTAATTATTTCAGCTGGTTTGGTAACGAGCGGCAGCACATTTGCATAGGTCGCAATTAAATGATTGAACACGAGGAAATAACTCTTGCGTCAGTGTTAACTTTTGTTGGAGGTCACAGCAGCTCCCCAATGGGTCCTTAATGAGTTAATAACGGCTATTAAACCCTGATTAAAAGGCCAGAGAAGGGTGACTGAAACGGGTTAATAGTGCAATCGCTTTGAATGTTTTTATCCAATGCATAACAAAGCTTACACAGTCAAGCATCCAACAAAGTGTAGGCGGATGGTGGATGATTTTATGTGCTATCACGCCTTGCTTCTGACACATTAATTACATGGTGACAAGTTGCATTTTGAAGATGGACCTTGACAATACAGTAGGTCGCTATTGGCGTTCTGCCTAAAAGGGCCATTTCCTAAAGGGTAAAGATACTTTATGGGACCTTTCTCCCTCCTTTCCCCCCCAAGTGCTGCTGTATCAGTAGTCATGATGAAGGTCCTCATGTGTGGCCGTCTCTCTCTCAGTCTCCGTCTCTCTCTTGACTGTCTCTCTCGCTGACCTCTCCCCCCTCTGTGTGAGTAATGTCTCGGCGGCCCCCAGTGTTACTGATCATTTTGATGGAGGGTGTTTGTCCAAAGTGGGATTGACACGCTCTCAGGGGTCCRTGGCCCATCAACTTGACACTGAGTGAATGAGGCACGTTAGTGACACGGACGTCGGTGGCACCGTCCCCCAGCGTTTACACACGTTATCTAAACGGCATGATAATGTAGCCAGATCTTAGGAGAAAACGGGGCGGTGAAGCAATGATAAGTGATGGGAGAAGTGACAATGTCAATAGTCGCGATAATCATGTCCTCGCGGCAGGAAATCACGGAGCATATGTGCCTCGTCAGCCCCAACATGCCTTCAATATCCTTGAATAATAAGATGAAGTGGAGGAGAAAAAAACACTATCAATAGACAATCTGATGATAAATATGAAATTGCAGTAAGGAGTGAATATGACTCTCCTGCCTGAAGAAGGCAGCAGATTACTAGGGGTAGAGGGGGAGAGCCCATTTGTATGTAAATGGAGGCTTGATTATATTTATTTGCTGGCACAGACAGGGCTGAGAATCGGTGTCTCTGAGAGACACACACACACACACACCAACACACACATACCTGCAGGCTGCGGGTCTGTGCTCTAGCCAATAGAGGTGTATGCCCTACAATAGAGACAGTCTCTGTGTTCTTATACACATCTAGATGTGTATAAGAGACAGGTGTGTGTGTGTGTGTGTGTGTGTGTGTGTGTGTGTGTGTGTGTACTCTTGGTTCAGGCCTTGAGAGAGGAGCGAGAGAGACACCCCCAGCTGTTAGCTCCAACAGAGCCCTGGCTGCTCTCTAGAATATTCTAATTATCAGCCTTCCTTATTATAGGTGCCATGTCAATGAGGGTGGGAACACAAACTTCATGCAGTGAGGACCAATTTCTTAATCACTTTTTTTGGAAACCTTTGCATGTGCCTGGGTTAATACCATAAATTGAATGTTGCTTTGGTTTCACTCTAAATAGGCTATCATGCCCGTCGCCGCGGTGCTTAGCGAAATCTATTATTGTAATTTGCATAGGGCCTTTTTTAGTGCCGAGATCCTACAAAGGCTAGAAGAACAAAGAGCTCATGAGGGAGAAAATAGGATGGAGATGATCCGGCGCTGGCTTCAAATATGACGTCACGTCCCTAATGAAATCTTTTGACTGAAACCATAGTAAATGGCAGAGCTTATATCTGACACTTAATGGTTTGCATAGAAATTAGAGAGAGGGCCTCCGTCTCTCTCTCTCCTCTCTCTGACGCTTGATGTCCCTGATTAATTTACAGGACTTTTGTTATGTTGCCATCGCCCAAAAATAAATTACCAGGCGGCGATAGCAAGAAAGGGAGGGAGGGAGGGGTTAGTAAAAAATGCAATTTAGAAAGATTTTTTTGTTGTTGAAAAGATTAAATAAAATACCTAATTGCCAGAAAAGTCACTAAGCGCAAGCTTGTGTGGTGTGGTGGCATTGAGGGGGTGGTATGGAGGGGGGGAGCTGTGGCCACTTGATTTCCTGTGAAAATTAATCGGCTATCAAACAATCTTCGTCTTGCTGAGGATGATTATAAAGTGCGGGGAGAGGGAAGGGGAGAATGCCCTTTGTGTAGGTGAAATGTGTCTGAGGCTGTCATCGTAATATACCTCAGTGAAATGAAGGTTAATTCTGATGTACAGCCTGCACTGCAGTCATTATCAACGAATCATGGAAATAAATTAAGCCACTGAAATAGATACGTCCTCCTCTGGCACGCGGCAGGGATCCTGTGAGGGATGGATGGCTGAACTTTACCGATTATTATTGGAAAATAGTGCCGGATTCAATTAACACACCTAAAAGACACCTTTATAGAGGGCAGCCATAATTTAAATGACAGCAGGGTGTAATNGATAATCATGTCCTCGCGGCAGGAAATCACGGAGCATATGTGCCTCGTCAGCCCCAACAAGCCTTCAATATCCTCTAATAATAAAATGAAGTGGAGGAGAAAAAAAACTATCAATAGACCATCTGATGATAAATTTTAAATTGCAGTATGGAGTGAATATGACTCTTCTCCCTGAAGAAGGCAGCAGATTACCAGGGGTAGAGGGGGAGAGCCCATTTGTATGTAAATGTTGGATTGATTATATTTATTTGCTGGCACAGACAGGGCTGAGGATCGGTGTCTTTGATGGATACACACACACACACATACCTGCAGGCTGTGAGTCTGTGCTCTTGCCAATAGAGGTGTATGCCCTACCATAGAGACAGACTGTGTGTGTATGCACTCTTGGTTCAGGCCTTCAGAGAGGAGCAATAGAGAGCGCACACCCCCAGCTCTTAGCTCCAACAGAGCCCTGGCTGCTCTCTGCTCTCTAGAATATTCCAATTATCAGCCTTCCTTATTATAGGTGCCATGTCAATGAGGGTGGGAAAAAAACTTCATGCAGTGAGTACCAACTCCGTAATTTCTTAATCACTTTTTTGGCAACCTGGGTTAATACCATAAATTGAATGTTGCTTTGGTTTCACTCTAAATAGGCTATCATGCCGTCGCCGCGGTGCTTAGCGAAATCTATTATTGTAATTTGCATAGGGCCTTTTTAGTGCCGAGATCCTACAAAGGCTAGAAGAACAAAGAGCTCATGAGGGAGAAAATAGGACGGAGATGATCCGGCGCTGGCTTCAAATGTGACGTCACGTCCCTAATGACATTTTTTGACTGAAACCATTTATATCTGACACTTAATGGTTTGCATAGAAATTAGAGAGAGGGCCCCCGTCTCTCTCTCCTCTCTCTGACGCTTGATGTCCCTGATTAATTTACAGGACTTTTGTTATGTTGCCATCGCCCGAAAATAAATTACCAGGCGGAGATATCAAGAAAGGGAGGGAGGGGGTTAGTAAAAAAAAAA
>NC_036840.1:11429308-11452032 GCF_002910315.2 Salvelinus sp. IW2-2015 | reverse complement strand
AAACGCATCGCCATCTCTGCATTTACAAATATGATCCAATTAGTATATTGTAGTTTTACACGTGCACATATACATGATATTCCTTCTTTCACCCTATTCAATGTCCCTGTAATCCCCAATGGCATGTAGCATATTGCTAGTGCATTGCATTGCCCTCAGTTCAGCTCTATACAAATGAAGCCGGAGGGGCATACAGATGCTATGTCTTTATGTAGATATTCCACCATCCACCTTGAAAACCTGATTGAGAGCCCAATGAACTGGGTAAATGGTTAACCTCTCACCTTCCACAATGGAGAAGGAACCTGAAGCTTAATCCGAGCAGGCGTCTGACAAGCACCCGGAACACCGTGCGTCCGTATCAGGCTGACCCTCGCAAGGACCCCCTTTATCTATTAATCTACACCTTTCTTTAACGGGCCCCGAATTAACACCCCGGCAGGGGCAGAGGGCTTCTGATTAACACACATCACCCCACTGTGTGTGCCTGACTGCATGCTGCCGAAATAAGAGACTGCCCCCCCTTCTCTCACACACACAGACATGTATGCACACACACGTATGCACGCATGACCCCATGCACGCATGTGCGCACAATTGTGAGATCACACACACATGTATGCAGATATGCACATGTATATGTGCACACACATGCAGGGGTGCATACACACACACACATAGCAAGCTTCCTTGCAACGTTTGACATGGATGTTTCTGAAGTTTTATTGGTGTTATCTGAATAACCATGAAGTTTGTGTGGAGAAATATATAATTGTTACAGTACGGTTAGTTCCTGCAATTCTGCTTGTCTATTGTTTAATTGGCCAGAATTTGTTTTAATCGTCCAAACAATGTGAATGTTGAGTATATTTATGTGCTTGTTTTAGTTTTATGGAAGACCGTGTTTAGCGGAAAGCAGTATGGAGAATGTGAAACTGGCTACAATATATCTTTATGAGGCATGAAATAATATAAGACTGCATATGAATTTGGTAGACTCCTGGTAGACTCCTGTATATTGAAAATTGCGAAATTAAAGCCGAAGAGTGATGCATGAAAATAGGTGGATTTTAAATAGTTTCATTTAAAAGTTGCCAGTTGCTAAAAAACTATAAGCAGCGGAATATAGAATACCGGCCTATTCTGCTTCTCAGTCCATTGAGGAAAGTCAAATAAGATTAATTGTATTTGAGAGTAAAATKTAGTAATTTATACTGTAAAACCATTGGTGTGATCTTTATTTAATTACACCCGTGGCAAGAAGTCATATCCACTCTTCTTCCAAAGCCAAACACTACACAAATCTTCCCTTCCTCCATCTTTCTCTCTCTCTAGCCCATTTCCTCGCTCTCAATTCTCTACAGTTTAAAGAACCCTTCCACTATCATTATTAGTATTGAACTCATTTCTAAATTCAGAAATTGGCTAAGGATTATCATTCATTGTGGTGGATAGTAAAATCAATAGCTTTTGTGTCTGCTGGTGCTGAGGCTCTCTCTTTCTGTGCGGTGGGTTGGAGGAGTGTGGAGCAGTGCAGAGTGTGTGTGTGTGCGGAGCGGTGCATACGGCCGGAGAGTGAAAACTGGGGGAGTGGGGCCACCTCTTGACGACACATATACACACACACACGCTCTCTCCCAGAGTCGNNNGATTATTATTGGAAAATAGTGCCGGATTCAATTAACACACCTAAAAGACACCTTTATAGAGGGCAGCCATAATTTAAATGACAGCAGGGTGTAATTTTGCTTGTTATAAGTCAAATTTGCAGAGTTTCATGTTCGGCATTTTATCCCTTCCCTCTCTTTTTTCCCCCTGTCTTTCCTCCTCCCTGGGATTGTCTCCTCCTTTGATACGTTATTCCAAGGTATTCCTGAAACGAGAAAGAGTAAAGCGTTGAGCCCCACGTTAACATGTATACCTGTGGTACATAAAGGTTTAGGAATTCACAGATAGCCTGTAGATATTTTATCCAAACGCATCGCCATCTCTGCATTTACAAATATGATCCAATTAGTATATTGTAGTTTTACACGTGCACATATACATGATATTCCTTCTTTCACCCTATTCAATGTCCCTGTAATCCCCAATGGCAYGTAGCRTATTGCTAGTGCATTGCATTGCCCTCAGTTCAGCTCTATACAAATGAAGCCKGAGGGGCATACAGATGCTATGTCTTTATGTAGATATTCCACCATCCACCTTGAAAACCTGATTGAGAGCCCAATGAACTGGGTAAATGGTTAACCTCTCACCTTCCACAATGGAGAAGGAACCTGAAGCTTAATCCGAGCAGGCGTCTGACAAGCACCCGGGAACACTGTGCGTCCGTATCGGGCTGACCCTCCCATGAACCTTCTTTATCTATTAATCTACACCTCTCTTTAACGGGCCCCGAATTAACACCCCGGCAGGGGCAGAGGGCTTCTGATTAACACACATCACCCCACTGTGTAAAAGACTCACCCCCCCCCCTTCTCTCACACACACACACACGTATGCACGCATGAACTCATGCACACGCACACTTGCGAGATCTCACACACACACGTACAGTATGCAGACATGCACGTGTATGTACACACACATGCAGGGGCGCATACACACAGCCATAGCAAGCTTCCTTGCAACGTTTGACGTGGATGTTTCTGAAGTTTTATTGGTGTTATCTGAATAACCATGAATTTTGTGTGGAGATGTGAGAAAATATATCATTGTTACAGCTTGGTTAGTTCCTGCATTTCTGCTTGTCTATCGTTTCATTTGACAGAAAGAAGAACATTTTGTCCAAACAAAGTGAATGTTAAATATATTTATGTGGTTGTTTTATGGAAGACCGTGTTTAGCGGAAAGCATTATGGAGAATGTGAAACTGGCTACGATATATCTTTATGAGGCATGAAATAATATAAGACTGCGTATGAATTTGGTAGAATCCTGTATATTGAAAATTGCGTAATTAAAGCCGAAGAGTGATGCATGAAAAGAGGTGGATTTGAAATAGTTTCATTTAAAAGTTGCCAGTTGCTAAAAATCAAAAAGGAGAGGAATATAGAATACAGCCCTATTCTGCTTTTCAGTCCATCGAGGAAAGTCAAATAAGATGAATTGTATTTGAGAGTAAAATGTAGTAATTTATACTGGTGTCATCTTTATTTAATTACACCCGTGGCAAGAAGTCATATCCTCTCTTCTTCCAAAGCCAAACACTACACAAATCTTCCCTTCCTCCATCTTTCTCTCTCTCTAGCCCATTTCCTCTCTCTCAATTCTCTACAGTTTAAAGAACCCTTCCACTATCATTATTAGTATTGAACTCATTTCTAAATTCAGACATTGGCTAAGGATGATCATTCATTGTGGTGGATAGTAAAATCAATAGCTTTTGTGTCCGCTGGTGCTGAGGCGCTCTCTTTCTGTGCTGCGGGTTGGAGGAGTGTGTGCGTGTCTGTGAGCGTGTGTGAGAGTGTGTGTATGAGCTTGTGTGTGAGTGTTTGAGTGTGTGTGTGTGTGTGTGTGTGTGTGTGTGTGTGTGTGTGTGGAGCGGTGCAGACGGCTTTACAGTGAAAACTGGGGGAGTGGGGCCACCTCTTGACGACACATACACACACACGTTCTCTCCCAGAGTCGGACATGCTGCAACTGCTGGTCCTCCCTCACACACACATACACACAAACACACCCGGAGTCATGTGACGGAACGGGACGACTAATTCCAATGAGAGCCAAATCAATCAAGTTCTTTTAATCACCACTCTGCTTTTATACTGTGGCCCGGTAATAATGAAATTCTACGTAGGCCCGATCCCCAAAGAACTGAAAGCCCCCTCCACCATCACCACTACCCCCGTGTGGATTTGAATGTGGCAGACACTCACTCAAGTCTGATGATTTTCATTTTTCAATTACATTATCTGATTAACTAATCAATTGCCAGTCTTATCAATAATTAATGTTTTTACTGATTATTAGAACTTAGGAGATAAAATGGCAACCGCTTTTTTTCTTTTTAATATATTTAATGTGTCCCTCTGTGCAGACTTGGCATTGATGTATAAACACAAAAACAAATCTTATTTTTTTCAAAGGAGACATCCTCCTTCACATTTTCCCCATAGTTAACATTGTTATTAGAATATAAATACAGGATTGGTTTGATAGCCTTATACATATTGTATAATATTATATGATATCTGTATACTGTGTAGGTTATTATAATGTAGAAAATCTGACCCAATCTGAGCACACGATAATAATCACGTTTACAGAATGAGACAGTCAAAATATAAACAACAAATGAATACAGACATTACAAACCAAACAATACCACCACTACTACTTCTGGCTGCCGTGGATTGGCTGCTGAGGCGAGGCCGTCAGTGGAGAGCTCAGAGGGGTGTCAAACGAGTGGGGTTCTGGATCGATGTCTCACTCCACTCCTCGCAGCTGTACCTGTTGTTTCCCACACTGAGCCTTTGTCTGGGGCTCAAGACAACAGCCAGCAACAACTGTTTATCGTCTGGCCCTCCAGCTGCCCGGCCGTGAACCCGTTACAACCTGTTACACCTCACAGCGACGCGTCCGCCGCTCCGCTTTGCTGCCTCTAATCGTGGGGTAAAAGTCTGGTGGGCTAGGCCGTGAGTCGACGTCTCACTTTCTTCCACGCATGGTGGTGGAGGGGTGTTCACAGGGTTCCCGACCCCAGCCAGGGAGGGTCACGCTGGGCCACGGTGGTGGCGCAACACCTTCGTCCCTCCTCGGAGCTGATAATTAGAACCTGGCTCTCAGGTTACACACCTCAATGCTAGGAGCTCTGACTGTATGAGAGAACCGTATGAGGGAGAAGGTGGTGTGTTCACATATGGGTGTTGGTGTCGTTCAAGAAAATCTAAGTTGATAGAGATGGGTGAGCTGACAACGTCACTAAAACGATGTACACGCTTCAATGGGGCAGACGTATGTGTGTTGTTGTGATTCTGGATGGCCAGAAAGCTAGCAACAATGACAAGAAGCTGCCATGTAGGGAATTGTATGTGGCTCGTTTCAGCTAGTTTTATCTTGTTATTGATACCACGTCTTGTTTTGAGGTGTTTTGACTGTCACGTCTATGCTAATTATGGCAAAAACTTGCTAGCTGGCTAACCAACAACTGTAACAACGTATTTGAGAGACAACGAGTGGCCATTGTGCAAATGTATTTGTTTTCAATAAACATTGGAGAAGAAATACGGTTTACATGTTGTCAACAATCTAAGACAACCCCGTCTGTTTTGCCCCATTTGATTTAATTTCTGCCCCATAGTTGCGCATGCGTCGGTTTTATTGCTAAACAACCAACCCGTCTATTGTATATTTGACTCTTCTGACTACTAGGGCCTCTGTTGTTCAGGTATTCTGGTTTGAGTTTACATACTGTATTTCTGACTGTTCGGTCTGTTTCAATTGCTGCTTTATTCGGGTAGTCTTTGTTTGGTCACTGGAATCTACTGCAGTTCATATTCCATAAATCTGAGAAGGCCTTCCGTCTGGGCTTACAAGTGGCTACCAGCAGCATTGACGAGAAAGAAAGGCAGTGCTAGAGGAGAAACGGAGAGCGAGAGAGAGAGAGTGATACAGAGAGAAGGAAAGAGAGAGAGAGGAGGAGGAGGGGTCTCTTTACCATTTAGCCCAGCTAGTAGAAACATCTGTCAGCACTCAGCCACTTGTGATGAGGAGAGAAGCTGGTATGCGGCGGGCCCAGCCCAGGAATCATTGGGGCCGGTGAACTTGGCACGACTGCCTTGTTTATTTGGCCTGACCCCGCGTTCGCTCCGAGGTTACGGRMCYKSYYMRKKRAARGRRSYTTTKKYCYKSMRGRRRAAAWYYKKTWMMAAWWWTTWMCMWKRGGGRAWKSMAARGSMWKGSCCCMMSSCMRSCMRRMYKRARRRSYWWWAAAWTYMMMKSMMMWTYYTKRRKTWRKKCCCYYYTTTTAAAACYCTGGCTAAAAYTGTAYCCCTTYTTTWTTAWTRAKRWGAYWKSMTGYYRYMRMWKATTAWYSAYYWWTYWWTKRCGSCSKTRWYRMMKSRKYCYWWTWKRWTTYCYTCMRSCCCMRRWTTWWTWYWWWAWTYMAWWWYYKKWRKTWAAGARRRGRMYKSSKKKWWWMMWWMMRKWMYKKWWWWTTTWWKRMYYMAYMCSRAMMMYRRKKGRAWTKKWAWWRKYYTTKRWTKKWWKKKKTKRAWYCMARKYMRRMYWWTTKSCYYYKTKSCSYYYYCYTKKTKWKKRWRRMMWTTTWARRMSKTKRARWKSYTTTTWWACCYAAAAAAWMYKGRAMMMMWYCCYWWKKWMYKSSWTYCYTATTCCACTGGGCACCTGGTTAGGTCAGTGGTAACACRTGCAATTTCAAAAGGCTGCRTAAATTCCCWGTTTTTTTTTATGGTTTCCTCAGAAAATGCCACACTGGRTTTTAGCTTGAATAAATCTGCCTGTTATATATCCACCGTCAAGCACCCCTTTTTACCCTTGCAGCCGGACCTTGCGTACATCTTCMCTCGCACATTGACATGCAACAAAGCTAATGGCGCCCGATACAGGAGGGCCTAATCTCRACTAACTGACAAGATTTAAATTGAGGAGACATCTTCCGCTGATTAGCTCCCACACCCACAATTATCCAACTGGGGTGTCAAGCAAGGTTTAACATCTCCACTGATTCTGCTCTCTGGAGACATCCGGGARGAAATGCAATCGCTTTTAATAACTGCCGCTTCTCCTCCTCTCTCCTCTCCTCCACACCGTACCGAGCGAGGCTGCCTGCCTGGCTCTCTCAGCTGCACCGTTTCCAGCCATTCAAGCTCCCTTCAAAATTAACCTTTCCAGTGAAAATATAATTTCGCACAAAATGAACCCACCAAGTAATTTTTTTTCTCTCCCCCCAGAATAATTTATTCAAATTGCTCCGAACTCAGAACAGCGGAGCAATCTGTAGACCAAGGGAGTGGACCCTGGAATTCTGGATCTCTTTTTTTGGGGGGGGTGAAAAAAAGTTTATGTACCTTGCTGTCTCTCCATCCCTCCATCCTCAGGTTGGTTCTCTGGTGGCTGGTAACCCTCTTGAGTCCGTACACCTCATTAAAATTCGACTGATCTGAATATTTTTGCAAGTATGGTTTGATTGCCTCTCTGTGACATGTAACAGCCTGGTGTTATTTTAATCACAAGCACCCATCGGGCGACACACGACGCCAATGACATTGAACCACTCCACTTGACCCCATTTTACGAGTGCACGTCATTTCAGGGGGACGGCGTTGGAGGAAAATAAACTTACCTGGCATGATGGACACCCTCGATAATTATACTCTTCTTTTATTTTTCGAACGCCGGAGCGACATCAGCTCGGCTTATACTTTCCCTCAATCACGAGATGTTTTTCACTCTAATGAAGTGTTTTCTTCCGGCGACGGAACGAGGACACAAAGCAAGCTGATTAATAATTKACTGTTKAGTTTTACTAATTGATCTGTTTGGGGAGCAGGGATAAAAGTGGAGATGCATCCTCRGATCACAATGCTTTCRTATGGCATTTATCCACAAGTCACAACAGGGTCCCACCAGATGAATAATGAAGCAAACGAGATCAAATAAGTATCGCTGGGGACCAGCAAGAACTCCCTGACAAATACCAGCAGAATTTACCTTGGTTTTTTTCCAATTTGCTCACAACAAAGTAGAAGGAGAAGAAGAGGAGCAACAGAGAGGAGGAAGTTATAATGCTTCTAGTGTGATGCGGGGTTCACAAGGACATAGGCTTACTTTATAACCATACTTTCAGTTTCATTCAAAAGGATGAGAATGCAATTGTATATTTAAGCAATAAGGCACAAGGGGGTGTGGTATATGGCCAATATACTCCGGCATGACGCAACGCGGCCATATACCACAAACCCCAGAGGTGCCTTATTGCTATTACAAACTGGTTAGCATCGTAATTAGAGCCGTGAAAGGAAATGTGTTGTCATACCCTTGGTCAATGGTCTGATATACCACGGCTGTCAGCCAATCAGCATTCAGGGCTGGAACCACCCAGTTTATAATTTCATATACAGTACGGTGACAAAAATAAAACATGAGTTTGCCTACGCAGGTCGGAGTTACGTACATAGGTGTACGATTTCGTAGTAAGTTCACAGAAGCTATATTCTTTCACAGACGTCCTTGTTTTATCTACGCACCACATTACCATATGATCAAATGACTTTTTCACTAATAGTCATACAGTTTATTGGACCACTTACAGTGCGATATGTTTCTGCATGTGTGTGATCTAGCTGTACGCTACACATCCCTGCTATACAGTATATTATCTCATTGCCCCTGTGTGTGTTCTGTACTACCTACATGCTTCCCATGATAAACAGTGACAATAGTTGGGTGATTTGGCCCAAGGTCAGACATTAAAGTCCCCGACTGATGTGGATATTTATACATGGGACCCGTCCTCATGCTTCCAGCTATTAGTACCCACCTCTAAGCTATTCAATGTGCTAATTTCAGCCAGGGGGGGGACTAGGGAGGGGTGCAGTAATATGAGTTTCTCTCTTCTTTCTCTCTCCTAGCAGTGTAACACCAAGGGGGATTAAATGTGACTTGAAATACATTTCCCTGCCGTAAGACAAGGTCTTTAAAAAACGAGGACGTGGAAACATATTTTGTACTGGAGATATTCATCTGCTCTAAGTCTTGTTCATGCATGGATGGAAAATAGTGTTTATTATATAGCTGCATAGGGACATATTTACATGCCTATTTACATGTCATTGTTTCATGGATGTTCTGTGTAGTCTGATGGTGGCTTTTAATGTTTATTTGCCACTTTATCTTTTATGATTATGGGTGTTATCCTGTAAATAAGCACTAAGTAAGATAGTAGTACAACGAAGGCTCCAGGTCTGAAGAGCCGCAACGTGTATTCCCATATTCCCATGCTCTCAAATGGGCGCCTCCACTCCCAAAGGCATAGTATGTCATTATGTGTTAACTGTAAGTCGCTTTGGATAAAAGCGTCTGCTAAATGGCCGTATCATTATCATATTACCATGTGACATACAGTATATGTATATAGGAGACCAGAGTGATTAGTTCTGATTGATTATTAGCATTAGTATATTACCTGCTTCCAGTCACTTTTTAGCCCTGTTTACAGGCATATCCTACTACCTGTCACTTTTTATGTATAAACGCACCTCAACCACTCCAGTACCACTGCACATTGAATAAGATACTGGGCCAGGTTGCATAAAACATCATAACTTCATTTCCCCCTTATCTTTTCCCTTAACATTTCCTCAACTTTAAGTCAGTTGCACAAAACATTTTATTTTGACGTTCCTCCTTAAAGTAAGTGAAAAATGTAAGGGTGCCCATGAGGTCCCTTCAGTGCTTCATTCAGTATGGATATCAATGTAAACAGCATTTGTGGAGGTGGATGTTAAAACATCAACCAGGTAGCTAGGTGTATAGCTAGCTAGCTACTGTTACTTAGCTAAACAATGGAAGGTGCACAATCCATGGCCACAAAGCTAGCCGTCTAGCTTGCTACCTACCTACTATGTAAGTTAGCTTGATGTGCTAGAAAGTAATAGAAACAAGTTGAGAAAAAAGTGACCTCTGAATCAATTTGTTTCTCCTGTCTTGAATGTAGAAGTTCTGTTTTGAGATCTCCCAAAATCAATACGATCTCTTTGAGGAGACGTTGTCAGTAATTCAGGTCGTCTCCATGATAACGAGATACTCTTTCTGCCGTGCATGCCTTGAAACTACTGTACAAATCCTTAAGTATGCCCTTACCTAAGGAAAACGTTTGAGGGGCTCTGAGCAACGCCCTTAAACAAATCCCTTAGGTAAGGGGAAATGATTCCTTAAGGGAAACACTTAAGATGTTTTATGTAACCGGGCACTAACCTGTATATACTTGCATTCTCTTGTTTCTTTGACTCGCATCGTAGATCATGAGTGTTTTTTTCTTTTATAATTTTTGTATTTATCTGTTATTATCACTGCATTGTTGGGAAAGCGCTTTCAAGGTAAGAATTTCACTGTATTGTTTTATATTTACATTTACATTTAAGTCATTTAGCAGACGCTCTTATCCAGAGCGACTTACAAATTGGAAAGTTCAAATTGGAAAGTTTTAACACCTGTTGTATCAGGATCCTGTGCACGTGGTGAATACATTTTGAAACTTCAGTGAATGAGGACTGTATGAGAGTCAAACAGCAATGCTCTGCTTGGATTTGCTTTGGCTTAATGTAAACAAATATATATTTTAAAAAAGCCAATTCAGTAGCTTTGATTCGTCTGTAAAAAAAAATCCAGGCACCCAAAAATAGAAAGCAAATTTGGTCATGGATGTAAGGGGTGATGTGCTGCAAGGGGTGGTTGTCATACTTATGTTAACATAGCAATATTAAAGAGGACAAGCCTATTTCCAAAGGTGAACGTGTAGATACAACTCCAGGTTCAACAAACCAACGTGTCAATCACAGAGCGATTCTTATTCTACAAAAGTCAAGCGCATCTGCCTAAATGCATTATTTATGGCTGAAATAAGCAGCTTAACCGAGTCATGCTACCAGCTATTAGCAGGAGACACACTTCCTCTACGGAGGGCGTGTTTGAAGTCTAAACAACACTAGTATGATTGGGCCCAAMGTATCTAAAGCAATCCCACTGAAGGCTTCTTTTTTCTCTTCCAACAAAGAGATGACTGTTTGTAGTTGTCATGGCAATATCGTGTCTGCCTGTCTCTCAAGACCTAATAACACGGGGGCTAGCTAGCTAGCATTCCTGAGCTGAGACCATCACCTAGTTATGTAGCTCTGCTGCTGTCATGACGTTGATGTCTGGTTTAGATCAGCGCCTCGTCTGCCTCTGACGGACAGCACTGATGATAAATGTTACATGAAAAAAAACGAGTGTTGACTGGAGGCCTTTGTTGATGAACGGCGGCAGCTATCGGTGCTGGAGGCTGTTCGTATGTGTCTCCTCTTCTCCTCCTTTCCGCCTTTTTCTTTCTTCTGTGTTATTATTCTGCCACTACCTTTCAAAWWWWTTTTTCATTCATAATAGATTTCCGGAACTCTGTTTTGTGTCCTCATCTGACAGTTTTTGTGTTTTTTTTCTCTTAATGTCCCGGTCTCTCGTCTGTGACTTTCTGTAAGCCTGAGGTATTTCCCTCTGCTCCCGAAGTCTGCAGTTCTGTGCCCTAGTCGTACTGCTACTAGAGTGGAGGCCTTTGAAAAGCCTGTGACTACAGCTTTCTGGCAGACCAAAAAAACTGAGGGATTGTGGGTGGGTGGTACTCTATTTCTCAACATTTTCTATCATCACAGTCATATGATTTGTGAGCTACCAGCACTGTACACACACNCACACACACACACACACACACACACACACACACACACACACACACACACACACACACACACACACACACAGCATCTCCCCAACTACAGGGGGTCCCACCAACAGCATCCCACTGATTCCCATCCCTGCCACCCCCAGCCCCATTGCTCTACCGCGGTTCCTCCATTTACCCCTGCTTATTTGGATGCACTCGACAACACAATGGAAGTGCATTACATGCCCTCAGCCKCCCTTCTCCTCCCCTCCCAGCGGTARTTTCATAGTGGTTACCACATGCATCCTACTTGACACACAATTCACTCTCCGGGAGAGGGCCAAATAATGGGATTTAYCCTGGCTTGGTAGCTAGCTAGCGCCTGCCTGCCACCGCTTCCTCCCTAATTGCACTACTATCCAGACAAGAGCACAAGTTCCTGCACTGTCACACCACCAGCAGCACCATCACCACATCAGAGCCTAATGCTAAATGCACTGGTTCCCCWCCACTAAGGGGTCAAGAGGGTGGAAGAGAGTAAATGGTACATGGCTTGATAGGGTAAATGTTTTATGGGGCGAATGGGGACTAGGAGGAGAGAGGGCAGGTTGCATTTCAAAATAATCCGTTATGTTATTCTGTGGCAAGGGTACTGTCAGTGCAGTGTCAGTGTGTTGCCAATGGAGAGTCGGGATTAATTGGAGATGTTGGATGAATGACAAGGCTTGGAAAACAGCCGTAGGGAATATGAATTGGGATTTGAACCAGTTCTGTGCAAAACAATTAAACATTGCATGTTTATGGTGATATGAATAAAGCCTCGTTCTGCGTGCTGTGTGCCGGCTGTATGTTCCCCTGTCCACTTCTAGTCTCACAGAGCATTGCCCTGGGTTGTCTGAAACCGCATGCCTTTCTAAGCCTCCGCCCTCTCTCCTTCACAACTAATTAGAATGACAATAAAAAGCAAAAGGCGCCAAACTTTTAATTTATATTCATGAGATAAATGTGCAACATTAAAGACAGCTTTCCCTATCACTCACATCCTTTTATCACGCTCACACACACACACACACAAGCATACGCAAAGTGCGCCCGCACGTACACACACGCGTGTGCATACACACACGACACACGACAGTACAAGAAACAAAACAAGTAATCAGGAGGAACAAAGCATGTCTGAATGTGCAGTGGCACATTGCTGCTCACACAGGAAGTATTAATTTATTCAGGTCGGTAGTACGGTAGGCTTTAATTATTACAACCAGACGCACGCTGCAGTAACAGCCACACACACACCCCCACACGTCTGTGCTGTAGCTGTCAAAAACAAGCTGAAACAATTTCATCTGTCGGAGAGAAAAAAACTCTCTCTGTGGTGTAGTGCCTGTAATCAGTCTCTGGTGTATGTTGTGCGTGTTTATTATGTGATAGTGAGAATCAAATCAAATATTAAATCACATTTTATTGGTCACATACACATGGTTAGCAGATGTTAATGCGAGTGTAGCGAAATGCTTGTGCTTCTAGTTCCGACAGTGCAGCAGTAACTGACAAGTAATCTAACAATTCCCCAATAACTACCTAATACACACAAATCTAAAGGGGTGAATGAGAACATGTACATATAAATATATGGATGAGCGATGGCCGAGCGGCATAGGCAAAGTGCAATAGATGGTATAGAATACAGTATATACATATGATATGAGTAATGTAAGATATGTAAACATTGTTAAAGTGGCATTATTTAAAGTGGCATGGTTTAAAGTGACTAGTGATCCACTGGCCCCTTTAATAACTGGCCCCTTTAAAGTGACTAGTGATCCATTTATTAAAGGGGCCAGTGATCGGGTCTCAATGTAGGCAGCAGCCTCTCTGAGTTAGTGATAGCTGTTTAGCAGTCTGATGGCCTTGAGATAGAAGCTGTTCTTCAGTCTCTTGATCCCAGCTTTGATGCACCTGTACTGACTTCACCTTCTGGGTGGTAGTGGTGTGAACTGGCAGTGGCTCAGGTGGTTGTTGTCCTTGATGATCTTTTTGGCCTTCCTGTGACATTGGGTGCTGTAGGTGTCATGGAGGGCAGGTGGTTTTCCCCCGGTGATGCGTTGTGCAGACTTCCCCACACTCTGGACAGCCTTGCGGTTGAGGGCAGTGCAGTTGACGTACCAGGCTGTGATACAGCCCAACAGGATGTTCTCAATTGTGCATCTGTAAAAGTTAGTCAGGGTTTTGGGTGACAAGCCAAATTTCTTCAGCCTCCTGAGGTTGAAGAGGCGCTGCTGCGCCTTCTTCACAGCGCTGTCTGTGTGGGTGGACCAATTTAGTTTGTCTGTGATGTGTACGCCTCGGAACTTAAAAGTTTCCACCTTCTCCACTGCTGTCCCTTCGATGTGGATAGGAGGGGTGCTGTTTCTTGAAGTCCACGATCATCTCCTTTGTTTCGCTGACGTTGAGTGAGAGGTTGTTTCCCTGACACCACACTCCCAGGGCCCTCACCTCCTCCCTGTAGCCGTCTCGTCGTTGTTGGTGATCAAGCCCACTACCGTTGTGTCGTCTGCAAACTCGATGATTGAGTTGGAGGCGTGCGTGGCCACGCAGTCGTGGGTGAACACGGAGTACAGGAGGTGGCTGAGCACACATTCGTGTGGTGCCCCAGTGTTGAGGGTCAACAAGGTGGAGATGTTGTGTTGAATGTAGTGTTGTTTCCTTTGCTTCACTGACAGTTCCCACCAAGACTCGAGGAAAACGATAGGGCTAAATAATTAAGCAAATTTAATGAGTTTATTCTGTGAGCAGCCAAACACTTAATACATATCAGGACCGCAGAGACATGGAAAGTATTACTTTTGTACGGCGGGTATTGCTGTGCGTGTGTGTGTCTATCTCAGTCTACGGCAAACGACAGGTCAAGCAAGGCAAACGACAGGTCAAGGGCAGGCAGAGGTCAGTGATCCAGAGCAGAGTCCGAAAGTTACAGAACAGCAGGCAGGCTCAGGGTCAGGGCAGAACCGGGACAACTAGAAAACAGGAACAAGAGAAAGACAGGAGCACAGGAAAAACGCTGGTAGGCTTGACGAAACAAAACGAACTGGCAACAGACAGAGAACACAGGTATGAATACACTGGGGATAATGGGGAAGTTGGGCGACACCTGGAGGGGGGTGGAGACAAGCACAAAGACGGGTGAAACAGATCAGGGCGTGTCACACATGGCATTCTCTCCTTTCCCGGTTGTCTTCTTTTTTCACCAGAATAAGACTTGGCCCCTATGAACTGGCCATAAATAAATAACGTGGCCGATTTGAACCCTTCCTAAAATGTCTGTATATTTCATGATGTGGCCCTGGGATGGCAGGCAGGCAGGAGCCTAATGAGAGGACATTTTGTGTGTTCAAGTGCAGTTGCATTGGGCTTCATTAATTTAACCATGCTGTCTGAAGGGTTAGGGAGGGAGGGGAGGGTCTGTGAGAAGGGAGGATATTGGTGGGGGTGACACGCATGACTCATTGTCGCAGTTTGTGTGTGGGGAAAGTGTGGGTGGGGGGGTGGGGTTGTATTTGTGTGTGCGCCCGTGTGTTTTTGTGTATGTGTCGGTCTGCGTGGTGAGTGTGCCTTTGCTTACACGTATGTGTGATTCAGCTTGAGTTTCAGCCTGTGGCCACCGCGGGGTGACACCGCTGACTCCTCTGATCAGCGTATAATTACCTTGGAATAGGAAACAGCGATGTAAGCTCAGCGCCACAGGCCCGTGATGGATGGTGACCCCCTCRCTAAAGATGGCCCCTGTTGTGTCACACGGCGCCACCCCGGTGGCATAGCAGGAAATGAGCGGTCTTTAGAGGACATGGGCGCCATTAGGTCACGGTGGGTGTCCACTCCTCTGGGCCAGTGAGGACAAAACAGGTGTCAGGCAGCTTTGATGGCCACTGATTTATTCATAGCTACCAATGCAGTTCTGGTCATAATGGTGCACTTTAGGCTTACTGTGATGTCTTATAGATTTAGGATGTAATGTTCGATTCACGTTCTTTTTCCTGTGCCTGTCTTCGTCTCTCTCTTTTTTGGCCTCTCTATTTCTCTCTCTTTGCGTCCCGCTCTCCATCCAACCTGGTGTCTACTGTCACCCCTCCTCCTGTTCTGGCTGATCCTCCAGCCGACAATAGATATCATGTCACATGGAGGATGGCAATGCTCCTTCATGGAACACTGGCTGTTTATTAGAGGCAGGAGAAGAGAAGTTTAAGAGAAATGCTAACAATGTTCATTAATGGGCCGCATCCACGTTTGATGAGCCGTGGCAATGTGAGGAGYGGAGCRGGCAACACCGCTGSTATAATGGCTGCCGGTAAACGSCCGGTAATTGTGTCCAAATTGTACAGTGCKGGGGTTCCACCAAGGACTGACAGTGACAGAGCAATTATGGCGAGCCAAGTGGGCTGTGTCAAATTAGCACGGGCCGAGACGACGAGGAGTCATTTCTCTTGCCCTACAAAGCCGAGGAGTGATAGATAGATCCTTGATTGTGAGTGATAGGCGAGACCAGCTTTCACACTGACGATCTGATTTGTCAATAGCTTTGTATTTGAAAGTCGGGTGTGACGGGGGTGTATTGAGATGTTTGGGCTGGGAGGGGTAGTTACAGTATGGAGGTTGAGGAGGGCCTAGCATGCTGGGCGACCCGACCCGGGGAGTCCTTTCTCTGGGAAGGTCATCAGTCAATACTCCTGTCAGCCAAACGATCACACGCCACGGAGCAGCCCACTTGTGTGATTACATGTGACTATAGAGTGGAGATGTCTTCTTTTGTGGGCCTTCAATGACTGCATCCTTTGTAATTGATTGGAATCAGGAGATAGAGCATTTTAGTTTAAACTTTAGAGGACGTCTGTTCTTCGTTGACTGTACTTTTGCCTCTTTCAATTTGCATGAGAGAACTTGACAAAAACACCAGTTGGCCACAGCACTTTTTTGCCTTATGCAAAGAACGGGAACAATATCTCAGTTACTTGAGCGAAGTTGAGATTGAACGTAGCGTCTCGTGAACATCACAGTAGAGGAAATCGATAGCGCTGATGATCCGCCATGTCAATCTATGCACGCAAACATTATTTAATGGATTTACATTCATTGATTTGACATATGCTTCTTGGACGCAGTTGTCCACTGTGAGGAATGGTCAGCAGATATGCTGCGATGAAACGTATAGTAAAGCACGGTTAGCCATATTGTAACCATATTTTTTACATATTGATTTGGTGTCATAATATATTCAATCAATCCAACGGGGCATAATATTAGGATACAAAATGTACCGTAAGGTGTGAATGCTGTGATTATTTGGGGGATTATGTGCGTGAATATGTACATAAATCAAAATCTGAAATAATATGAGTTAATAGTCGTAATTCTATTGTCATCATTCATTGTCAGTCTGCATGAATATGGATGTGGTTCTATAATGTAACACCCATTAAGGGTTTTCAGAAAAAATGCCTATTAGTTGTTCTCACAAATGTCTTGGCATGCGAGTCTCGTCAAAATACAGGTGGAGAGCGCCCCCTAATATTTGGTGTGTGTCTGTGTGTGCATGACAACGTGTGTCTAAATTTGAGTCTAAGTATATCAATCCCGTCACCACCATTAATGTCACTTTCAGCTCATCACTCTCAAATTATATTTAATAATGGATGGCTTTTGGGCATAAATGTTCATGCAGAATTGCATAGGATTTTATTTTGTGAAAATGGCATGTTGTATTTAGAGTGGAGTACTCTTCACATCCATGCTGGTGCCCTCAAAACATCCTAATATGTAACTTGTGGCCTGCTTATAACTGCATCAAGCAAACGTTCCACTTAGTGCTTTCAAAACCCTTCATACTTCCCAGTACATCTCCGTTTGGATTACAGACAACTGGTTTGGTTATAGATTCTTCATAATGTGGTTTGTAAATGTGGTTAAGATAACGTTGGTTCTTTTTTGCAACTCGGTGTTCGATGCCCTAAATTTCTTGAGAGAAAACAGAATTGTAAGTTCCTACAGTGAGTCCGGCGTTATTGGTTTCAATGGCAAAGCTGATTATCTGTTGATATGTGACAGAGGTACGCTTAGTGGAACGTTTGTTCATTGAGCGATGATTGAAAGCTGATCTTCAACTCTGAGGTGTGAAATATATATTTTTCTTAGTAGTCTGATACCTACTATCAGGCTGTTAAAAGTAAAGTATTCAGGTCCATGATGACTCCTGTCAATAGTAGCCATTTTGATTCAGATTGTATTTTTATTTTGATAGGAGACAGTACTGTATGGATTAAGAATCATTAGGATTACATTGCCGTGTTATGAAAACCGTATTGATTTCCTAGTAGCCTATAGCTAGCTAACAAAATAGCCTAGTCAATTCTGAAGGTTCTCAGGTTGTATTTAACTGTGCTCTGCTCTGCTTTGAACACAGGGGTGCCTGAGGACATATCTGTTGATTTCTTCACTTTGGAAATGTCAGAATAGAAAAACATTTCCTGCCGTTACATATTAAAACATCTCTGGCTATCTTCATAACAGGATGAGTAGTACACCGAAGCCCGACCGAGTAACTTAGATTAGCAGTTAATTATTCACCCTGTCCTTTCACCCAACCCGCTCTAAAAGTGTTTCTTTACTCAGCTTTTTCTCCTATATAAAATGTGTTCCTGCTTTACACCCTGTAGGGGTGTTGGGGGTTGTCCCCCTACCCTGAAATGTTGGAACACATATGGCATGTATTTGGAATTTACTTAAAGAGCCATGAAAGTCCTCACGAAGCCCACTTTGGCTCTTAAATGTCCGACGAGGCCTTTCGCCCTTCCTCTGATCACCGCTTGTAAAAACGCTGTAAAAATCTGGCGAAAATATCAGCCGGCGATTTGTAGCGATTGGTTGTTTTAAAAGGGGTCCTCGAGAACAGATTGGACTAAAATGCAGTATGCCAGTATATGTTTCAGTTTAGTTTAGTCTAACAAGACAATGTAATTATATGGTCATTTTATCCAGTCATTTAATATAGTGCTGGATGCCTATTAGAGGAGTTTTTCTCAGGTTGTCGAATGACCCTAGCCTCCCAACGCCCTTCTCCATCATTTTTATTAGCATTTGTGTGGGAGCTGTTGTTTATTCACACCCATTGTTTCCAAGTACAGCCATTCATACTGAGCGCTCTCTATTTGTCAGCTGTAGTTTTGGGAATGCCACGACTCTGCTCCCTCATCCTCCTGAGACACGGAACATTTGACAGGTTTAAAAAAAATGTCCCTCCCACCTGTGCAAGCAACCTGCACAATAAATAAAAATCTGTAACTCTCACTTCTCTCCTCTCTTCCTCTCCTCACCTGATAGGAGGGGCACGCGGCCAATGGGATTTGTTTCTCTAGCCCGGGGTTGCCAACGGAGACAGCCAATAAATAAGCAATCAAAGTGCCTTTTCGGGAGGTGCGCCGGGCGAGTGGGGCGAGGGCTTGCATGTATAATGAAGTGAGTGTCGGAAGCAAGGGGCACTTAATCTTCCCCCTAATGGTGATTCGGCTCCATCACCGTGCATCTCTGGGGGGCATACCCCATAGACCACTCCTCGGGTCACCAGTGTCCCCAAATTGTCATTGGCAGGATGTCTTTTTATCAGCCAGGAGAGGTGTTCACTTGGGCTCTGGCATTAATCCATTCATCATAGCTGTGTTCCTCTAAGAACTCATAGGGCAGACCAAGGGTTTGTGCAAGGAGCTATTTATCATGTGGAGGAAGAGAGGGAGATATATAGATATGTAATGGAAGATGCATATTTCTCACAGTTTTTATTCAAACCCAAAGCCCCTACCTTATCTATTTGTTCTGCTTTTCGCTTCTGTTTAGTAACCGTGACCTATCGTCATTTGTACTGTTTATATCATCAATGTGTGTGCGCAATGACAAACTGTCTTACGCCTGATCAGGAGTCAGTTATTCGTTCTGAACATGTTTTTTCCCTCCCTGTCTTTATATTCTGATTCATTATCATAGAGAGCATTGTTTGTTTCATGACGTGATCCCTGGCTTCTTGTCATGGTTGTGTGTCAGGCCTATGATCGTGTGACCTCTGACCTCTAGCATAGCTGTTTTGTCATGGTCTGGTTCCTCACAGGTTAGTTAGGGCCCGCTGGACCTTGCTATTACCACATTACGGTCCATCTCATCTCCAAATTGCAAATCCACCACAACAAGCTCTGACTTCCCCCAGATTGCAGACAATTGATTTGGGGAGTGAAGTCCATCTTCCAATCCTATTTATGCATGTATATCAACACATGTTAGTAGTGCATTTTGGTTCAAATTCGATTTATATTTTGTCCACTAAACAAGCAAAACCTGCTGTTGTTGCATGATTTCCCCACAGAAACAGCCACAGATAGCACAATAGCATCATGCCTAATTCATCGGATGGTGCTGTGGACGGTCCGGCCGATCCTTCTGATTTTAACGCACTAGGAGATCCCCCAGAGTATCCAGCCTCTCTTCGGGCACGAGTGTCCCTGTGCGCTGGGGACGGGGGATAAGGATCCTAGCTGGAGAAGAGAGGCTGCAGTGATTTAGTCCAAATGGGTCCGCGGTGGTGATCTCTATAATACASACTATTATGTGGTCTCACCACTGACACTAATGGGATGTTACAGCGATTTAAAATGATTTAATGGCTCCCAGGTTGGGGCCCTAATGGCCCTCTTTATACTGCAATGTGTATTATGAATGGCAATGACAGTGTTGTGAAGTGCTGCCGTGTTTTTCCCCCCATTCCCGTACCTCTGCTCAAACAGTGTGACAGGTGCCTTTCTCTTCTGCGATGGGGGCGAAAGCAGGGATGGTGGGGGTGCAGTGTGCACTTGTCCTCGATGGTTGGTTTCCTTAGGTTTTTTATCTTGCTATTGCTAGATACTTCTGTGATGCATGGACGAGTATTAAATGGTCTGGCTMGAAACGTACAGGTGCATATTTAGTCTTTCGCAGATTCACCAGATCACATTGACAAAGATTTGTGTGTGATTCACACGTCTCATCATGACTGCGGTACGTTAATACATACTGTACATAATAGGGGAAAAAAGACCCCAAATACTATTTGCAAAGATTACAACACCGCTGTGCAGCATTCTCCTTAACATTATGAACAATACAGAAAGTCCATGGAGAGCGTTTGTCACAAAGACAGATGAATGATTTCAATAAGAGAGCACGTCGAAAATCCTGGCCCTCTCCTCTCTTCTGACTCAGAGCTTCTTATCCGTCTGTCGGTCCGCTCATCATTATGGACGACTCACACGGTGGATAAAACCTATTGATCACAGAGAACAGAGACCGCCGAGAGGTTAAGCAAATTGTTCGAACCGCTCCACTCTTTAATGATGCCTTCCCCCCGTTCCCAAAGACACCGCTTCTGAACTCCTCACCTCGCCAACGGTTCCACATTCATTTGTATTAAACACGAATAACCTGTTCGAGAGGGAGTTTGAGGAGTGTGCGGTGCGCCCTGTTTCGGGGAGGAGGTAGTGGGGGAGACGGAGAGTGAGTTGACCCCTCTGGTGTCGCTGGATTAGACTGGAGGATGGAGGAGGGACAGTGGGTAGCCCTGGACTTAACACTCTAAAGCCTGGCTCTTCTAGGCCACTCAGTCAACCCTCAACTCAGTCATCCCTCCATCTCCTCTCTGTGAAACAACAGCATTAATGGGCCAGGAGAGAAAGGGGGATTGGTGGGGTGATATGGGGGGGAGGGAAGAAGAGGGAGAGAGAGGGAATTATGGGGAAGAGAGGGAGGGAGAGAGAGAGAGATAGACTGGGGGAGCAAGGCAGAGACAGAGAGCCCAGAGGATTGACAGCCCCAGCAGTCATTACACGCTGGATTGAATACTAGATTACTCCAAAGTGGCTTAGGGTCAAGCGGCTGTGTGTTCCCTTTTGGCACTCTATGACTTTAATACCCAGCACTGTATTAGTCAATTACTTTCAAAGCCAGGGCTGCTACTCCCCCAATCCTGCCTCCCGACCGTACTTTTATGATGGCAGCCATTTGAAAGTCCACCAGGCTTAACCTCTAACACAGGCCTAAACATCATCTCCATTTTGGCTCCATCACTCATCTGTTAGTTACCTGAGAATGGTGGCGGTGGTGATGGAGGGCGTAGCGACCAGGGAGAGAGCCGATACAGTATGAGCCCGCCGTTACCAAGTGGCTGCTAACCGAACGCCCTCCCTCTCTCCTCCCTCACTCCTTCGTCCATTTGAGTAACACTCCTCCCATTAGCCCTGTGTTAAATTGCCTCTTCTGAGCATGTCTCCAGCCTCTCCCTCCCTTTCTTCTGGGTGAATGATATGACCTTTAGGTACATCGGTGACAATTACAGGCACTGAGAAATTGAATTATTAGCTTTTTTTTTCGCCAGCGGAGCCTCCGAGTGTAGGCGGAAGAGGAGTAAAATGCTGTAATTATTTAGCTAAATTGCCATATTATATTTTTCCTCTCTCCTTTTCTTTTGAAAAGTGAGCGTTAAAAATTGTTCACGGATGTTGTTCAGGAAGAATGTGAAATAATAAAAGGGAAGTGAGTGATTTGAACGCCTCCGTGTAACCTCTGGCTGGTTGTTGATTGTCAAGAGGAACAATAGGTCTATCTGACAGAGGGAGAGGGAGGGAAGGCAGGTCACTCTCCCTCCACTCCATAGACTTACCATGGGAAGGGGCATTTCTGACAGCAGGCTGATGTTTGCCGTGATAGTCCTTTTAAACATTTTACTCGGTCTCCTCTATTCAGTCCCTAGCCACTTTAAACTATGCCACTTTATGTTTACATACCCTACATTACTCATCTCATATGTATATACTGTACTCTATACCATCTACTGCATCTTGCCTATGCCGTTCTGTACCATCACTCATTCATACCGGACCCCGGTCCTACCGTTGCCGCCATACTTCCAGCCCTGTGTCGTGGTGTGTGGGGGTGACGGGGCCTGTGTGTGTGTGTGTGTGTGTGTGGTGTTAGTGTGTGTGTGTTGTGTGTGTGTGGTGTGTGTGTCGTCGTGTGGTGTGTGTGTGTCTGTGTGTGTTTCTCATTGTGCCAGCCCATGCTCCGCACCCACACCGCTCCCTCCCCCATACGCTAGCTCCACATCCACTCATTTCTTTGTCCCTACCCCTGGTTGCCAGATGTTCATGCCGAGTTCGTGCGACATGCTTGTCGCTCTCAGTTCCGACACTATGCGTACTACCACCAGTATCTACTACATTCCAACTACTCTTTAACACCAAGTGTAAGGGCATAGACTATGTAACATAGTAAG
>NC_036840.1:11421068-11429283 GCF_002910315.2 Salvelinus sp. IW2-2015 | reverse complement strand
GTCTCGGGCCCGTGGCCTAATCTTTACACCACCCAGTTGGCTCGCCATTAATTGCTCTGTCACTGTCAGCCTTGGTGGAACCCCAGCACTGTACAAGTCTTGGACACATAGATGCACCGGGACGTTTACTTACCGGCAGCCATCTATGACCAGCGGTTGCGCCGCTCCACCTCCTCACATTTGCCACGGCCTCATCATTAACGTAGGGGATAGCAAGCACCATTAACTGCAACATGTTACATTTCTCTTAAACTTCTCTTCTCCTGCCTCTAATAAACACCAGTGTTCCATCGATTAGAATAGCCCATCCTCCATGATCTCATTTGACATTTAGTCAATGCGTCAGTTGCTGAAGCTTGTGGTGGGGAGGTATCTCGCTAGAACAGGAGGAGGTGCGGTGAACAATAGATATCAGGTTGGACGGACGAGCGGACACAAAGAGAGAGAGAAAGAAATTAGAGAGCCAAAAAAAGAGAGACAAAGACAGCCACAGAAAAAGAGAAGTGGAAAAAAAGCATTACATCCTAAATCTATTAGACATACAGAGTAAGCCTAAAGTGTTATTCACCATTATGACCAGAACTGCATTTGGTAGCTTATGAATTACATCAGAGCCATCAGAGGTCATTCTCAGCTGCTGACCACTGCTCTTTGTCCTTCATGGCCCAGAGATGAGAGGACACCTGCCGTGACCTAATGGCGGTCCGTGTCCCTAAGAGACAGCTTCATTTCCTACTCTCGCCCCCGGAGGTGCGCCTGCTGTGACACAACAGGGCCATCTTTAGCGAGGCGGGTCACCATCCATCCACGGGCCTGTGGCGTTTGCTCTACATCGCTGTTTCCTATTCCAACGGTAATTATACACTGATCAGACGAGTCAGGGTGTCTCCCCGCCGTGGTCACAGGCTGAAACTCAAGCTGAAACACATACACGTAAGCAAAGGCACAGACACAAGCAGGACCCCCCCCCCCCCCCCCCCCCCCCACACCACACACACTTTCCCCTGTATCCTGCCTTCTCACAGGGAGTAAATTAATGAAGTCCAATGCAACTGCATTCGAAGACACAAAATGTCCTCTCATTAGGCACCTGCCTGCCTGCTGCCATCCCAGGGCCACCATGCATGAAATATACAGGACACACATTAAGAAGGGTTCAAATCGGCTTACCACATTATTTATTTATGGCCAGTTTATAGGGGCTATAGGTCTTACTCTGGTAAAAAAGAAGACAATTGGGTGAGAGAGAATGCCATTGAGGTACTTAGAGCTGTTACTGGATTGCAAACCTAGACTTACTGTTAATCAATTTAAACGTATTATGCAATGTAAATTGTTATTCCTTAGCGCGACTATTGCGAAGGGCCTGTGATTTGAGGCCCTTTTCATTCAGAACGCAGACTGAGACAGACACACACACACACAATTACCCGCCATACAAAAGTAATACTTCTCATGTCCCTGCGGTCCTGGATATGTACTAAGTGTTTGGCTGCTCACAGAATAAACTCATTAATTTGCTTAATTATTTAGGCCTATCATTTTCTCGAGTCTTGGTGGGAACTGTCAGCGAGGCAAAGAAAACAACACAACATTCATGTTCTCACTATCACAAATAAACAAACACAAAATACACCAGAGACTGATTACCAGGCACTACACCACAGAGAAGAGAGAGAGAGTTTTTCTCTCTCCGACAGATGAAATTGTTTCAGCTTGTTTTTGACAGCTACAAGCACAGACGTGTGGGTGTGTGTGTGGCTATATACTGCAGCTGCCGTTCTGTTGTAATAATTAAAGCCTACCGCTACTACCGACCTGAATAAATTAAACTTTCCTGTGTGAGCAGCAATGTGCCACTTGCACATTCAGGAACATGCTTTGTTCCTCCTGATTACTTTTTTTGTTTCCTTGTACCTGTTGTGTGTCATGTGTGTGTGTGGTGTGTGTGTGTGTGTGTTGTGGTGTGTGTGTGTGTGTGTGTGTGTGTGTGTGTGTGTGTGTTGTTGTGTGTGTGTGTGTTGTGTGTGTGTGTGTGTGTGTCTGTGCGTGCACACTTTGCATATGCTTGTGTGCGTTCGCGTGATAAAACGATGCGAGTGATAGGGAAAGCTGTCTTTCTCTAATGTTGCACATTTATCTCATGAATATAAATTTAAAAGTTTGGCGCCTTTTACTTTATGTTTTCATTCTAATTAGTTGTGAAGGGGTGCGAAGGGAGAGGGCGGTAGGCTTAGAAAGGCATTTAGGTTTACATACAACCCAGGCAAAGCTCTGTGAGACTAAAAGTGGACAGAGGAACATACAGCCGGCACACAAGCACACAGAGCGAGGCTTTATCATATCACATAAACATACAATGTATCATTGTTTGCATAGAACTGTTTCAAATCACAATCATATTCCTTACGGGCTGTTTTCAAAGCCTCGTCATTCATCCAACATCCTCCAATTAATCCTGACTCTCGTTGGCAAAGCACACACATACTGACACTGTACTGACATATCCTCGCACAAAATAGACATAACGGATTATTTGAAAAGCAAACCTGCCTCTCTCCTCCTAGTCCCCATTCGCCCCCATTAACACATTTACCCTATTCAAGCCACTTACACTTTACTCTCTTCCACCCATCTTGACACCCTTAGTGGTGGGGACCAGTGCATTTAGCATTAGGCTCTGATGTGGTGGATGCTTGCTGCTTTGGTGCGTGACAGTGCAGGAACTTGTGCTCTTGTCTAAGATATGTAGTGTAATTAGGGAGGAAGCCGGTTGCAGGGGCAGGCGCTAGCTAGCTACCAAGCCAGGGTAAATCCCATTATTTGGCCCTCTCCCCGGAGAGTGAATTGTGTGTTCAAGTAGGATGCATGTGGTAACCACTATGAAATTACCGCTGGGAGGGAGGAGAAGGGCAGGCTGAGGCATAATGCACTCCATTGTGTTGTCGAGTGCATCCAAATAAGCAGGGGTAAATGGAGGAACTGCGGTAGGGCAATGGGGCTGGGGGTGGCAGGGATGGAATTCAGTGCGGATGCTGTTGGTGGGACCCCCTGTAGTTGGGGAGATGCTGTTGTGTGTGTGTTGTGTGTGTGTGTGTGTGTGTGTTGTGTGTGTTGGTGTGTGTGTTGTGTGTGTGTGTGTGTTGTGTGTGTCGTGTGTGTGTGTGTGTGTGTGTGTGTGTGTGTTGTGTGATGTGTGTGTGTGCGTTGAGTTGTGTTATGAATAGTGTGCAACAGGTTGGTCCTGGATGTGATCACTGAGGCTGCTTTAGTGTCGTGATAAAGTAGGGGTCCGGGTATGTTCGTTCTATGTGCATTGTACTGATGGTATAGATCAAGAACAATAATCGTTAGTCAGAATATAATCGAGAATAGAGTCTTCACTACCCATCGCCACAATCCCCAGTCTTGTTTTTAGGTCTGCGAAAGCATGTAGGTCCAGGCTTTTCAAAGGGCGCCCCATCCTAGTTAGCAGGTCGAGCTAGGGCACAAGGCAACATGCCAGGACTGTTCGAGGAGCAGAGGGGATAATACCCTCAGGCTTACAGAAAGATCACAGGCGATCCGCCAGGACACGTGGAACACCTTCAAAGTGAGACAAAAAAACATGCTACACAAACTGATCCAGATGAGAAGACAGAAACGAGTGTCGAAATCTTATTGGGAATGAAAGAATAATGTTTTTGAAAGGTAGTGGAGTAATAATTAAACAGAGCGAAAAGAAAACGAAAGGCGGAAAAGGAGGATGAAGATCGGAGCACACATACGAACAGCTCCAGCACCGATAGCTGCCGCCGTTTCATCCAATCAAAGAGAGCTTCCGAGTCGAAACTCGGTTTTTGTATACATAGTATAACTATTTATCATCAGTGGCTGTTCCGTCGAGGGCAGACTCGAGGCGTCTGGATCTACAACCAGACACGACACGCATCTAGTAGACAGCATCAGAGCTAACAATAATAGGTGATGGTCTCATGGCGCAGGAATGCTAGCTAGCTAGACCCCGATGTTATTAGGTCTTGAAGAGACGGCAGACACGATATTGCCATGACAACTACAAAGCAGTCATGTCTTTGGTTTGGAATAGAAAAAGAAGCTTCAGTGGGGAATTTTGCTCTTAGATACGTTGGGCCCAATTTCATTACTAGTTGTTGTTTAGAATTCAAACACGCCCTCCGTAGAGGGAAGTGTGTCTCCTGCTAATAGCTGGTAGCATGACTCGGTTAAGCGCTTATGTTCAGCATTAAATAATGCATTTAGGGCAGATGCGCTTGACTTTTGTAGAATAGATCGGCTCTGATGATGAACGTTGGTTTGTTGAACCTGGAGTTGTATCTCACCGTTTCACCTTTGGAGAACTAGGCTGTCCTCTTTAATTTATTGCTATTGTTAAACATAAGTACGGGCCGAGACGACGAGGAGTCATTTCTCTTGCCCTACAAAGCCGAGGAGTGATAGATAGATCCTTGATTGTGAGTGATAGGCGAGACCAGCTTTTACACTGACGGTCTGATTTGTCAATAGCTTTGTATTTGAAAGCCGGGTGTGACAGGGGTGTATTGAGATGTTTGGGCTGGGAGGGGTAGTTATGGAGGTTGAGGAGAGCCTAGCATGCTGGGCGACCCGACCCGGGGAGTCCTTTCTCTGGGAAGGTCATCAGTCAATGTTCCTGTCAGCCAAAGATCTCACGCCACGGAGCAGCCGACTTGGGTAATTACATGTGACTATAGAGAGGAGATGTCTTCTTTTGTGGGCCTACAGTGACGGCATCATTTATAATTGATTGAAGTCAGCCAAGTCAGAGGAAAGAGCCCTTTGTTTCAACTTTAGAGGACTACTGTACTTCATTGACTGTACTTTTGTCTCTTGTCAATTGTATGAGGGAACTTGATAAAAATGCCAATTTGCCACAACTCGTGCACATTTTTTGCCGTATGCAAACGAGGGAGAGCGGGAACAATGTATTGGTTACCTGAGCAAAGTTGAGATTGAACGTGGCGTCTCATGAACATCACAGTAGAGGAAATCAATAGTGCTGATGATCCACCATGTCAATCTAGACACGCAAACACTTTTTAATAGATTTCCCTTCATTGATTTGACATATGCTTTTTGGACGCACTTGTCCACTGTTAGGAATGATCAGTAGATACGATGTGATGAAATGTATAGTAAAGCATGTTTAGCCATATTGTAACCATATTTTTTAATATATTGATTTTGGTGTCATAATACATTCAATCAATCCAACGGGGCATAATATTAGGATGACAAAATGTAGCATAAGGTGTGAATGCTGGGATTTTGGGGGATTATGAGCGTGAATATGTACATAAATCAAAATCTGAAATATATGAGTTAATAGTAGTAATTCTATTGTCATCATTCATTGTCAGTCTGCATGAATATGGATATAGTTTTATAATGTAACACCCATTAAGGGTTTTCAGGAAAATACCTATTAGGTGTTCTCACAAATGTCTTGGCATGTGAGTCTCGTCAAAATACAGGTGGAGAACGCCCCCTATTTGGTSTGTGTGCGTGTGCGTGTGCGTGTGCATGTGTGCATGACAACGTGTGTCTAAGTTTGAGTCTAAGTATATCAATCTCGTTACCACCATTAATGTCACTTTCAGCTCATCACTCTCAAATTATATTTAATAATGGATGGCTTTTGGGCATAAATGTTAATGCAGAATTGCATAGAATTTTCTTTTCTGAAAATGGCATTCTGTATTTATAGAGAGTAGAGTTAGTAGAGTACTCTCCACATCTATGCTGTTCCCCCCCAAAAAAATCCTAATATGTAACTTGTGGCCTGTTTATAACTTCAGCAAACTTTCCACTTAGTGCTATCAAAACCCTTCATACATCTCAGACAACTGGTTTGATTATAACTTTCATAATGTGGTTTGTAAATGTGGTTAAGATACTTTTTACAACTCAGTTTTTGATGCCCTAAATTTCTTGAGAGAAAACAGAATCGGAAGTTCCTACAGTGAGTCCGGCGTTATTGGTTTCAATGTCAAAGCTGATTATCTATTGATATGTGACAGAGGTACGCTTAGTGTAACATTTTTAGGTACGCTTAGTGTAACATTTGTTCATTGAGGGATGTTTGAAAGCTTATCAGCCATGTGGTTGTCTTCAACTCTGAGGTGTGAAATATACATTTTTCTTAGTACTCTGATACCTACTATCAGGCTGTTAAAACTAAAGTATTCATGATGGCTCCTGTTTTAATAGTAGCCATTTTGATTCAGATTGGATTTTATTTTGATAGGAGACAGCACTGTATGGATTAAGAATCATTAGGATTACATTGCCTTAAGGATTACATTGCCTTTAGGATTACATTGCCGTTTTATGCAAACTGTATTGATTTCCTAGTAGCCTATAGCTAGCTAACAAAATAGCCTAATCAATTCTAAAGGTTCTCAGGTTGTATTTAATTGTGGAAGTCCTCTGCTCTGCATTGAACACAGGGGTGCCTGAGGATATATCTGTTGATTTCTTCACTTTGGAAATGTCAGAATAAAAAACATTTCCTGCCATTACATATTAAAACATCTCTGGCTATCTTCATAACAGGATGAGTAGTACACTGAAGCCCAACCGAGTAACTTAGATTAGCAGTTAATTATTCACACTGTCCTTTTACCCAACACTCTCTAAAAGTGTTTCTTTAGTCAGCTTTTTCTACTATATCAAATGTGTTCCTGTTTTACACCTTGTAGGGGTGTTGGGGGTTGTCCTCCTACCCTGAAATGTTGGAACACATGTGGCATGTATTTGGAATTTACTTAAAGAGCCATGAAAGTCCTCACGAAGCCCACTTTGGCTCTTAAATGTCCGACGAGGACTTTCGCCCTTCCTCTGATCACCGCTTGTAAAAACGTTGTAAAAATCGGGCGAAAAATATCACCCGGCGATTTGTAGTGATTGGTTGTTTTAAAAGGGGGCTTGAGAACAGATTGGACTAAAATGCAGTATGCCAGTACATGTTTCAGTTTAGTTTAGTCTAACAAGACAAAGTAATAATATGGTCATTTTATCCAGTCATTTCATTTAGTTAATATAGTTAATATGCTTATTAGAGGAGATTTCTTTCAGGTTGTCTCATGACCCTAACCTCCCAACCCCCTTCCCCCATGACATCATTTTTATTAGCATTTGTGTGGGAGCTATTGTTTATTCATACCCATTGTTTCCAAGTACAGCCATTCATATTGAGGGCTCTCTGTTTGTCAGCTGTAGTTTTGGTTCCTGCTTCCTCTTCCTCCTGACACACAGAACATTTGACAGGTAAAAAAAAAAATGTCCCTCCCACCTGTGTTAGTATCCCGCACAATAATTTTTTTTTAACTCTCACTTCTCTTCTCTCTTCTCTCACCTGATAGGAGGGGCACGTGGCCAATGGGATTTGTTTCTCTAGCCCGGGGTTGCCAACGGAGACAGCCAATAAATAAGCAATCAAAGTGGCGGGAGTCACTAGAAACAAAGGAGCTGTGCCTTTTCGGGAGATGCGAGTGGGGCAAGGGCTTGCATGTATAATGAAGTGAGTGTCGGAAGCAAGGGGCACTTAATCTTCCCCCTAATGGTCATTCGGCTCCATCACCGTGCCTCTCTGGGGGGCATACCCCATAGACCACTCCTCGGGTCACCAGTGTCCCCAAATTGTCATTGGCAGGAAATCTTTTTATCAGCCAGGAGAGGTGTTTGCTTGGGCTCTGGCATTAATCCATTCATCATAGCTTTGTTCCTCTAAGAACTCATAGGGCAGACCAAGGGTTTGTGGAAGGAGCTATTTATCATGTGGAGGGAGATATATAGATATGTAACGGAAGATGCATATTTCTCATGGAGTTTTTTTCTTCAAACCCAGAGCCCCTACCTTATCTATTTGTTCTGCTTTTCATTTCTGTTTACTAACCATGACCTCTCGTCATTTGTGCTGTTTATAACATCAATATTTGTGTTCAGTAACAAACTTGTAGGTGTCTTAACGTCTAATCAGCAGTCAGTTATTCGTTCTGAACATGTTTCTTCCTTCCCTGTCTTCTATTCTGATGTGTTATTATAGAGAGCATTATTTGTTTCATGATGCGATCCCTGGCTTCTTGTCATGGTTGTGTGTCAGGCCTATGATTGTGTGACCTCTGACCTTTAGCATGGCCGTTTTGTCATGGTTGTGTGTCAGGCCTATGATTGTGTG
>NC_036840.1:11391282-11420113 GCF_002910315.2 Salvelinus sp. IW2-2015 | reverse complement strand
TTCCCGTACCTCTGCTCAAACAGTGTGACAGGTGCCGTTCTCTTCTGCGATGGGGGTGAAAGCAGCAATGCTGGGTTGCTATTGCTATTGCTAGATACTTCTGTGCTGCATGGACGAGTATTAAATGGTCTGGCTAGAAACGTACAGGTGCATATTTAGTCTTTCGCGGATTCCCCAGATCACATCGACTAAGATTTGTGTGTGATTCACACATCTCGTCATGACCGCGGTACGCTAATCCATACTGTACATAATAGGAAAAAGACCCCAAAATACTATTTGCAAAGATTACAACACCGCAATGCGACGTTCTCTCTAACATGAACGATGCAGAACGTCCATGGAGAGCGTTTTTTTCAGGAGACAGATTCATGATTTTTAATAAGAGAGCACGTCAAAAATCCTGGCCCTCTCCTCTCTTTCTCCCCTCTCTTTCTGACTCGGAGCTTCTTTATCCGTCTGTCAGTACGCTCATCGTTATGGACGACTCACACGGTGGATAAAACCTATTGATCACAGAGAACAGAGACCGCCGAGAGGTTAAGCAAACTGTTCGAACCGCTCCACTCTTTAATGATGCCTTCCCCCTGTTCCCAAAGACACCGTTTCTGAACTCCTCACCTCACCAACGGCTCCACATTATTTGTATTGAATACGAATAACCTGTTCGAGAGGGAGTTTGAGGAGTGTGCGGTGCTCCCTGTTTTGGGGAGGAGGGGTAGTGGGGGAGACGGAGAGTGTGTTGACCCCTCTGGTGTCGTTGGATTAGACTGGAGGATGGAGGAGGGACAGTGGGTAGATACGGTGTGAGCCCGGAACTTAACACCCTAAAGCCTGGCTCTTCTAGGCCACTCAGTCAACCCTAAACTCAGTCACCCCTCCATCTACTCTCTGTGAAACAACAGCATCATGCCAGGCGAGAAAGGGGGATAGGTGGAGTGATATAGGGGGGAGTGAGGGGGAATTATGAGGAAGAGAGGGAGGGAGAGAGAGAGACAGAGGGAGACCGAGAGAGTGGGGGAGCCAGGCAGAGACAGAGAGCCCCGAGGATTGACAGCCCCAGCAGTCATTACACGCTGGATTGAATACTAGATTACTCTAAAGTGACTTAGGGTCAAGCGGCTATGTGTTCCCTTTTGGCACTCTATGACTTTAATACCCAGCACTGTATTAGTCAATTACTTTCAAAGCCAGGGCTGCTACTCCCCAAATCCTGCCTCCCGACCATACTTTTATGATGGCAGCCATTTGAAAGGCCACCAGGCTTAACCCCTAACACAGGCCTAAACATCATCTCCATTTTGGCTCCATCACTCATCTGGTAGTTACCTGGGAATGATGGCGGTGGTGATGGAGGGCGTAGCGACCAGGGAGAGAGCCGATACAGTATGAGCCCACCGTTACCGAATGGCTGCTAACCGAACGTCCTCCCTCTCTCCTCCCTCACTGCTCCGTCCATTTGAGTAACACTGCTCCCATTAGCCCTGTGTTAAATTGCCTCTTCTGAGCATGTCTCCAGCCTTTCCCTCCCTTTCTTCTGGGTGAATGATATGACCTTTAGGTACATCGGTGACAATTACAGGCACTGAGAAATTGAATTATTAGCTTTTTTTGCCAGCGGAGCCTCCGAGTGTAGACGGAAGATGAGTTAAAATGCTGTAATTATTTAGCTAAATTGCCATATTACATTTTTCCTCTCTCCTTTTCTTTTGAAAAGTGAGCGTTAAAAATTGTTCACGGATGTTGTTCGGGAAGAAGGTGAAATACTAAAAGGTGAGTGATTTGAACGCCTCCGTGTAACCTCTGGCCGGTTGTTGAGTGTCAAGAGGAACAATAGGCCTATCTGACAGAGGGAGAGGGAGGCAGGTCACTCTCCCTCCTCTCCATTAGACTTACCTTGGGAAGGGGCATTTCTGACAGCAGGCTGATGTTTGCCTTGATAGCCCTTTTAAACATTTGACTCGGTCTCCTCTATTCAGACCCGATCTATCTTAATTGAGTAGGCTTTTTGTTGGCGCATGTTTTTTCTCTGTCCAATGTGCCTTTGACGTGGCACAGCACAGATTATAAGGACACACACACACTTACTAGACACACACACACACTTACTACACACACACACTCACTTACTACACACACACACATACACACTTACTACACGCACAGCCCCCCACCCCCACCACCCCAAACACCACTACACAGTGATGTAATTATTTTCTTTCAGAGTTAGTACCGTGGTCCTTTCCTTTTTGCTTAGCCGTTTGTATCGCGGCCTGTCAGCTTGTGGTTTGATTACTCTGTCCAGTGATTTAGCAATCCCCAAACCGTGGTGTTGCTAATTAACTAGGGTTTGAGTGGAATAGATGACTACAGGGTCCTCTCAAGGTCACTCTGCCCTCTCTAAAGCTTGGCAATAAATGTGAAGTTTGAGACTAGAGAGGAACAAAGGGGCCAGTGCACATGAAGATAAAAGTCCCTGGACTCCTCGTTTTGGTGCTCACTAGGGTCCAGTTGCTGTCATCTCTGCTCACAGGTCTGCATTAACCTTCTACTTCTGTACACACACACACACACACACGCACACACACGTACACATGTGCGTAGACACACACACACAAGCATACACGTGCACGCACATACGGACACTCCCTTTATTTTGTCTTTATTTTACCCTTATTTTACCAGGTAAGTTGACTGAGGACACATTCTCATTCACGGCAACGACCTGGGGAATAGTTACAGGGGAGAGGAGGGTGGGATGAATGAGCCAATTGACTCCCGTCGCATTTGTTTTTAGCACAGATAGATCTACAATCATGGCAAATTGTTGTCTGTGTTTGTTTGTCTGTGTGCGCATATGTGCGTGAGTGGATGAGTATGCATGCTCGCAATTATCCCAAATTCCCCATAATATATGCAAATGATGTGCTTGTTTTTATATGTATATATCTCTATCTCTAGTACAGATTCCCCACATGTTTGTTTGTACAAATTGCAATGAGAGAGGCGTTCTATAATAAGTAAATTAAAAATAATGAGTGTTAGTTATGGTGACAGGGGCTGAGTCGGGAGGTAGAAGGGAAGGGAGGGAGAGACAGAGACAGTAGAGCACCATGCTYTGTAGCTCTGCTCAGAGACTACAGCAAGGGACTAATCAGATAGTCCCCCAGTCCTGTCACCTGCAAACCCTGCCGTGTGTGAAATCACATTCACCAACCTCAGCCCTCTGGTTCGTTCCCAAAGGTTGTCAGCCGGCGCCATGGTAAAGAGATGATTACTCCACTCCCAGGCATTGGGGAGGAACAGTCAGAAGGAAAGAGGGAAGGGCACACTGTCCCACTTCCCAAACAACCAAGAGAGAGGGAGAAAGATAAAGAGAGGGAGGGCGACAGGGAAAGAGAGAGGGTGACAGGGAAAGAGAGCGGCGACAGGGAAAGAGAGGGAGGGCGACAGGGAAAGAGAGAGGGCGACAGGGAAAGAGAGGGGGCGAACAGGGAAAGGAGAGGGAGGCGACAGGGAAAGAGAGGGAGGCGACAGGGAAAGAGAGGGAGGGCGACAGGGAAAGAGAGAGGGCGACAGGGAAAGTGGAGGGCGACAGGGAAGAGAGCGGGCGACAGGGAAGAGAGCGGGCGACAGGGAAAGAGAGAGGGCGACAGGGAAAGAGAGCGGGCGACAGGGAAAGAGAGCGGGCGACAGGGAAAGAGAGAGGGTGACAGGGAAAGAGAGCGGGCGACAGGGAAAGAGAGGGAGGGCGCAGGGAAAGAGAGGGAGGGCGACAGGGAAAGAGAGCGGGCGACAGGGAAAGAGAGCGGGCGACAGGGAAAGAGAGCGGGCGAAGAAAGAGAGAGGGCGACACGGAAAGAGAGAGGGCGACAGTGAAAGAGAGAGGGCGACAGGGAAAGAGAGAGGGCGACAGGGAAGAGAGCGGGCGACAGTGAAAGAGAGAGGCGACAGGGAAAAGAGAGGGGGCGACAGGAAAGAGAGAGGGCGACAGGGAAAGAGTAAAACAGAGAAGAGTGGAACAAGAACGAGAAGAATCCCATGTTTCTTCTTTAAGGTTGAATGTGGTTTCTCTAATAGAAGGAACCATTTGCACGGGCCATAAAGGACATTTATGCTCATCACTGTTCCCCAGCAGAACTCCATTGACTCTTTGTTTTAATTGTCCATGAACAGGCCCATTGTTCTGCTAGATCAAGGGTTCGGGAGGAAATTTCCTCCAACTCGTTCATTGTTACAGAGAAGACATTATAGCCCCTTCATTATTTTCTTCTGATGTAAAGAATATGTTCTTTTGAATTTACATAATTCTGTCTCTCTCTCTCTGCTTGCAGCTCAAAAGCGTGGCGTCCTATAAATATCTTAATTCAACTTTCAACATGAATTCAAATGAGGGAAAATTCATCTCTTTACTGTGTTGTATCTGTAGATATTACTGGTCTCTGGTGTTCGTCCAACCATTGAGTGAACTCCAGCTGGAGTCTTTGTTGAGGACAAGGTCCTACACAGTATTTCCACCTTTGTGTGAAGGGATACATGCAGTACATATATAGTTTCGTTGTGACATAGTTATACATTGAGAAATACATCTGACATACAGAAGAAACACTAAGCACTTCCTTCTATTTGCTGTGCGTCCAGCAGCCTCCAGTCCATCAGACTTTCTACGGTTGTTTTTCCCTGAAGATGAGTAGTGTAAAACATGTAGCTCTTCTTCCTCTGCTTGGTCAGACTAAGGCCTGTAGGACAGCCAGTTGTTCCCTGTACTGTAGCAGGGGGCTTGTCAGACAGAGTCGGGTGACTGCTGGTTAACCCCTACACGAAGGGAAGAAACAACACTGTTTTGAGGGGATATCAAGCCAGAGGCTGGGTATGATGTTGGAACAGCACCAATGTCTTTGTGTGGTCGGGTCTTTGTTTTAATGCTTGTTTTACGTTTTACTAGAGCTCTGATTTTGGCATCGAGACATGGCAAATGACAAATGAGGGTTATGAAATGAACATACTAATACTTTTCGAGTGTGAGGGTGTTGGTGAAATGGAGAAAGGTGGAGTCAGGCGCAGGACACAGAGATGAGTATAGTCTGACAGTTTACTGAAAAATGAAAGATTAATATTCCAACACGGAACACAAAAATCCAAAGCACAAATAACACGAACCCACATGACAAACAATAACGCACAAAACAGAGAGGGAAGCCAGGGGGTTAAATAAGGAACATAATTAATGGAATAGAAATCAGGTGTGTAATAATGAAGACAAAACCAAACGGAAATGAAACATGGATCGGTGGCGACTAAAAAGCCGGTGACGTCGACCGCCGAACGCCGCCCGAACAAGGAGAGGGACCAACTTCGGCGGAAGTCGTGACATCGAGGGTTGTTCAAGTTTGTGTAGCCTCGATTTACCACAGGACAAGTCCTGTTATTCCATTTCAACAACCTCTGGGTTTATTTTAGGTCTGAATTATAATTCCACGTATCCCTGTCTATGAGGGGAGAACGGCTCATAATGGAGCAAATGGAATGGAATCAAACACCTGGAAACGTTGATCTTTCTGATACCATTCCACTGATTCTGCTCCAGTCTTTACCACGAGCCCGTTCTCCCCAATTAAAGTGCCACCAACCTCCTGTGGTCTATGTGGACTAACTCTGCTGGGTTCTAGTATTATAAAACCCCATAGTCTCCCTACTTTTCTCTCACTGCTTATTTCTTACTATATTAATAATGAAAGGAGTCTGTTAAGAGGAAGCCAGGGTTTGTATTTGTGAGTAGCTGAGAAGATTTCCAAGGTCGCCAGAAGGATGAACTAACTGTTATTCTCCCACTACACGAGCATCCCTGAATCTGTGGTCATTCCTGCCGTCGAGGCCGAGCCGAAAGCTTCAAGTATTTTCTAAATGTGCAATGAGAGCCCGAGACCTCTTGGCACGGCGTGTGTAACCTTTTTATGCAACAGGGATGTAATCTGCATTCTTTGTTGTGTTAAGAAGAGTTAAATGACCACTCGGGACAGATATGGCCTGACCTTTGACCCTGCGGCGGGTTCATGAGTGAGATGAGAGCGAGGCGTATTATTCTCCCCGTTATAGACTGGCGGTCCATCAGTATTGCGAGGGCAGGCCAGACTGCACGCTACGCGGTGAAGCCACGCGCCCTGGCTCGCTCTCTCTCTCTTGCTCTCTGTTCATGATAAGGTCACTATGTGAGATGATGATGGTGGAGATGAGATGGGCCTGGGTACAGTCGCTGACACAATTAGTCTCCTACAGTCTCAGTCTAGGTCTTCCCTAATAGGCCCAGGCCTCCTCTCTTAAGCATGCAGACAGCTAGGGATACGGAGAAAGATGGCACACAGTCACAAGCCAAGGGGATAACTAACACCTAACACCCTCCTGGTGTGGAAAATCTAACAGGGTTATATKCAGGTTTTCTTCCGTTTCTCTCTCTGAAAATGAATTTCAAAATTTTTCTATTATTCATTATTTCTTTCTCGGGAAAGAAGTCGGATGATTTTGATTGGGTAGTGAGTTTATAAAGAGGTAGAAGTGTTGGTTTGTCACGGGCACTTCCCATTGGCCCTGTCATCCCTGTCCTTCCATTGCGCCTGCAAAGATGTTCCTGAAAGGGCACATTTGTTGTATCTGGCGGTGTGGCGTCAAGACTTCTGAGAGAGAATAGATCTTTACCTTTAGAAACAAGCACATCCTCGGGAATTCATCTGTCTTGGTATGGCTTTGTCTCCGAGGTGACACGCAAGCAAAGGCTCCTTTTGTGCGGCAGAATTAATGTGGCTAACGGGTGTAATAAAAACGTCCAGAACTTGCACAGCGTCGTTTGAAGAAAAGCTCCTCCTTTTGTTGGAGGAGCACATATTGTAGTCGGAGATAGCTGTTCAAACACAGACAGTGTTGGGTGCGAGATTAGCATGTTTTTCCGCCGCCCTGCATCTTTACTTTAGACAGACTACCTCTAGTGTCAATATCGCCGTTAGTCGTTTTTATTTTCTTCGTTTTAAGGTGACTCGATCCTTCTGGTTTTTCTATTGAGCTGTAAATAAGGAAAGTGCACAATCTCAGTGAGTGACAAACCCAGATAGCCTAATGCAGATGTCTCCTTGTCCGAGACTCCGACATGAGAAGTAACGTACAGCCAGCAGGATTAAAACACTGGCTCTCTCTGGTGGAGAACACCTCATACTCATTAAAGACGGACTTATCACAACAGTCAGGCCGATAAGCATCGCGCAGAGTTTGCCATCATTCATTACGCGCCTCAATGTAAACCCACCGTTCAGTGTGTGTGTGTGTGTGTGTGTGATTGTACGTGCTTGCCTGTGTGTGCAGCAGTCCCTTTGTTTGAATGCAAGCCAGGCTTATAATTTTTCCTCCGAGGTGACATATCCAAATAAAGGAAGCAAAGCATGGAGTGACATGTATTTTTTTTGTCTCATGACAAATGGTAACCCAACACCCCCTGAATTACTGAACTGTGTCTGACGACTAATGAGAAAAATGTCCCAGGGGAATCTTTATCTATTGCTCTTGGAGAGCACCTTGGGGACGGGTTCTTCTGTCTGTCACCTTCCCTTCTTCCCTCCAAGCCCCCCTCCTCCACCCATCCAGTCTCATTGACACTCGTGCTTCTTTAACGCTGTCATGGAGTGCAGCCATTTCACTTTGCACCTCGCAATTAAAATCAGAGGAGGAAGACACTTACTTTCATACCCTCCCTCTCTCAATCTCAGCACAACCTGCAGCTTTTCCCTTTTCTCTTCTCGTTCACATGGAAATAGAAGAGATGGTATGTGTTAAGATTTGAGAGTTTTACGAGAATGACAGGTATGGAATTAATTAACACAGGAGATCTCACGATGCCTTTCAGCTGGAGTAGATAATATCAGTGTTTTACATTATTTTCCTATGATACCACGAAGGGGACTTTGTGATTATTAAACATGTGATACTTCCAAGGTGGAAGAAAAGATTTTCAAGGAGACTGATGTGTTTTACAGCGCAACCTGTGCCGAAGGAAGGCTTTGCAGTGTGACTTACGGAGTCGATCTTTCGCCTCTTAATTCAGTCAGTCCATGCAGACTTTCTATCTATAGTTTTAGTTACAGACGTCTCAGAAGTCTTGTACATCAGCTCAGGAATCATGCAGGGTTTGGTCTGTGTKTGTGAAGTCAGGAAAAGCCTTTGATCTTTGTGGCGTTACTATACCGACCTCTGCAGGAGCCCTAGCAACTTTGCGTGTGTCTGTGTCTGACACTCAACTTTTGGCTTTTTAAAGTGTACTTCTGTGCCCTAATGTTATGACGGCTGGTCCAGCTTGTGCAACGCTACAAGGCTGATCTATGGAATGACTGTTTTGTCTGGAGAGTACAGGAGGCCGGCCAGCTAACACGTCAACACAGCTCAGAGATCAGGACACACACACACACACACACCCTGAGAGAAAACATAATCAGACACAGAGATCAGAGATCACAGCTAAGTAAACATCCCACTTGATTAGTATTTCATTACTGTTCAATTTTTTATTTGGGCWCAAATTGGATATCCGAGGTTCCCATTTTGGCCCGACCGGGGCTTCTTCCTCTCCTGATATTAAACATGGATTATGGATGGCTAAGCTCTTGTCTGCTAGACACCTCAGGAAATAAATAAAAACCCTGTCTGCTCCCTGCTCGCTGGCCATTGATTTCTAAGCTACTTACGGGTTGTTTGTATGTACGGACACACAGGAGTGTAAGCTTGTTAAATGTGAAGTGTATCACCTGTCACATTAGGGCCCGTCTCGTCTTTCTCCAGGCTTATCTGCACGTTGAACAGGTTTATTTCAACCAGCCGCGTAGCTGCTTAGATTGGCCTGTTCATAGATCAGATTAAGATGTTGCCTTGGCGTCCTAACAAGGTGAGGCTAACAAGATCATACGATCATATTATGATTTGAACCCAGCGGCTGACAAATATGACGGGCAAAATTGGGCGATCATCCACCACTGTTCTGAAGACTCGTCATTTATTTGTGTTTCCCTATGCATTTCTATTCACAAGGGCTATGTAGATCTCTGTAAGAAATGCAGTTGATTTGGGATTTGAGTGTTGTTATCGAGAGTGTGTGTGGAATTTGTCGATGACTAAACGCGTCACGTTTGTTATAGGATTCTTCCCTTCTCTCCAAAAGGGTTGCATCTCATTAAGAGACTACTCCACTCTAGTTGGCCTAGCCTTGTGAGTCTCTGGGATCACCCAGTAGATTACTGCACGGTAAAATAGAGAGCAGTTCGGTTTATTATGCCAAGGAAACTTCTCCGGCCTCTTCTCTTCCACCCAAATATGTCATAAATAATTATCAGTGTGCGCTCTGGGGCATGGAAATGCTTGTTTAGTTTCAAACGCACTCAATCAATAGGAGCTTGTCATCAAAAATGGATGAGAACACTAGCTTGTGTTTTTTATTTTTTTATTTGTCTCTTTATTTATTTCATTTGGACTTCGTCTCTTTTCTGTTTCTTAAGTAATCTTTACCATATGTGTGGATGGATCATGGATGTGGGTCAGTGTGGGTTGTCCGTCAAGGGACTGGGAGATTATGGATCGAGGACAGCGGTCATGACTGAAATGTATTGAGAGTTTTTAGAGGGGATTTGGTGCTACTGTCCAAAGAAAACAGACAGACATGATGATGGACATTTTCAACATTCCTGCTCCAGCTAATTTCTACTTAGCTGGAGCAGGAATGTTGAAAATGTCCATCATCATGATAAACGATGATTAGCAACACAGTCCACCGTAGTTACCTTCACAGTTTGTTTATTATTCAACAGACAAATAGTTATTTCTTCCAATTAACCTCTGTGGTTAAAAAAATCTAAATGTTTTGTAGATTCATCGGATTTTCCTATACATTTTCCTCTGGTGAATTGTATCTAATTATGTGAGAATCTACAGTTTTCCATCCCCACCTGGCACGAGTGTTAATGTCTCTCTCTGAGTGTGTTTCTCATATTGTGACAATAATGCGTTGTGGTTGTGTGTGACGAGGACGGTTCAAATGCAATCCAATTATGCCTTCAGAGGAAAGTGTGCGAACCCTCATATCTAATTAGATCTGTTTCCTATGTGATAGAATTACAAGACTTCCTGGAACGTGATAGTGTAGTCAACAAACTCACATACAGCTTCACACAACACTTAGATGTATAGGCTACAGTCACTATCATGAGAATCATTCAGTCGAATAAACAGAAGAATCAAACCAACTTTTTGAAGATAAAACCATTAAATATAAAAAATCTCCCTCTTTTTCTCTCTCCTCTCCCTCTCCCTTTCCGTCCCTCTCTGAAGAAGACGTGCAAAGGGAGTTTGAAAGGTAAGCTAGCTTCCCATGTCACCTATAAGCAGACCCGTCCTTTTCTACTGCCCATCACAACAGTCGTGGATCTTCTGTTTCTCCTCACCACACTGTGTACATCTACAGTACACTACTACTGCCTCTCTCCCTTCCCTATCTGACAAAAGATGCACGTCCTCTCCCCCCTCTCCATGTCAGGTGCGTTTACCATGGCTTTGAACGCCATGCCTCCATGTTTTATTGATCGATTTGTTGGTTGATGCTGGATTCTTCCACAATGCCTTACCATGGGCCTCATGCATTAGAAATGTACATTGTATGGAGCGAAGGAGCAGGATGAAAGGAGGACGAGGGACGCTTGTTTCTTTCTATTTTGGTGGGAGAACGGAGGAGAAGGCTCATTGCTTAGCATTTCAGTATTAATTCATGTTTCCTCTGTTTTTCTTGGGGGGGAAATAAAAGAACATGTGGCATTCATAGTGAGTGTAACTTGAGGTTGAAATTGTTTGAAGGTAGATGGCTTGGCCAGGAATAGGTTGGCTTGATTCCCCTTATGTGGACACAGTTCAGTAGCAAGAATACTGGTCATATTTAAAAGAGGATAGGACTATGGACAATCCTCGGTAATGGAATTACGCTGAGACTCCAATTTTTCACTGTAAAATGTATGCCAAACAAAAAACAATGATTTCAAAGTTGAACAAATCGCACAGCTCTATGCACAAGGACTACTTTGAACAATTTACACAGTAAAAAAGAAACATTTACTGGAAAAACTGTGCAGATGCAAAGTTTGGTAACAGAATTAAGGTAAAATCTCCATCAGTTTTAGTCTGTCACTAAACTCTGTATCTGCACAGTTCTTCCTGGAAATGTGTTTTTGTCAAATGTTCGGTGGAATTGTTAAAGTAGTCATTGTGCATAGAGTTGTACGGTTGGTTAAACTTTGAAATCAATGATTTTTGTTTGGTATACATTTTAAAGTGAGTCTCGGCGTAATTCCGTTACCATGGAATTGCCCCTCTCTGTGCAGTAGAGGCGACTGAGGGGATTGGTTGAATCTGCTTCCTACAGCCCTTTAGTGTAAACTGAATGCCCTAGATTTGAAAGTCTGAATGGAATGCTTCTGATCTGTTAGAGTCAATAGATACTGTTAGATACTGCTCTGAATCAATTCGTACTTTTATGGTTATAAAATATAGCAGTAGGTCTACTGTTGTTTTTGCGAGCTAGAGTATAGCCCAGTTGCCTGTGCCTGGCATAGGTGAAATACCATTGATTAAAACATATGTCTGTTACCTTCAAATTGTAATATGATGCAAAGAAACGTGAAGTAGCAGGGGGAAAAAAACATGAAGACGTGTCAGGACCTGAATTAACGCTCCATATTTCAGACCCATCGCCAACGGCGTAGTGTCGTAATGCGTCCACAGACAGAAGTATCTCACTTGTTGTCAGACACCCTCGACACTTCCAACCGGTTTTAACACTTCTTTCTCACAAGTGTTGTTCTCTGTCGCTTCGTTTCAAGGAGCAATCAAGTCTATTGTTACAACAAGTAGATTTTAATCCTACTCCCTCTGGTCCTAGATCATTTTGTGAAGACAATAATCAAATGGATGTAAGATTTTAATCGTGCTCCCTCTGGTCCTAGATCATTTTGTGAAGACAATTATTAAATGAAAGATTGCAATCCAAAAGATATATGAAGAAAAGATACTCAATGAAAGTAAAAAAGATATATATATTATTATTATCTAAAATATGTTTTGGCATTATGGTTCTAATCAGGGTGCTTCCAAAGAATTCCTCCCAAATCTCCATAGGACTTTTAGTTAGATTTTTTTTTGCCTTGTTCCCTCCTGCCTATTTGTCTAAGGGGTGTTGGAATTGTTGGGGTCGTTTGTAACCGGGACGTCAGAGCCAAACAGATGTTAACGGTTATAACTGACAATTACAAACAGAGGAATCTCAGGAAAAACTGCACATTTTGTTTATTTAAACAAAATCATTACATGACTTGCCCTCTCATTGGCTCAGAGCAGATTTATTTTAAACGGAACAGTTATGCTGATACTTGAATTACTTTCTCAACCCAGTCCAGGGAGTGCAACAATCGGGGTTCCTGTAGACTAAACATAAAATTAAAAAGCAATCTGTGCGATACAGTAKGTTTTATAGAAATCTCAAAACTGCACATCAGCAACTTTGCAGAGATAAAAGTGGGCACCGACCAATCCTTCCTCCACCAGGTGGAAAAAGGGGGATAAGATTAATACTTTTGTATTTTTTGCATAAAACGTTAAACTACTTGATTAACGAGCATGCAGACCAGAAGGTAATTATTTTATTGAGTCAGGAGTGAGACAGAAACCCACCCAGGGGATTTAGATTTAGCTTTTAGAATAAGAAAAGGATCCTGTGATTTCTCCCCTTCTCCCCCTCCTATCCTCCGTCCTGTACAGTGACAGGGGGATGAGCCCCAGGTATGGGTGGTCTCATCACATGTGTATCAATAAGGAGCTTACCGGCACTACTGGAAATGGGAGGGGATACAATACCGTCGCAATTTGATTTGAAGCCCCGCGGGTCAATCCTCTGAACCCTTTCTCAGGCATTTTCTTTTATCGTTCTTTCATTTCCCCCCAATTCTCCATACTGTAACTTTGACTTGACTTGAATATTGACAGATTTTTTTATGGTGAAGAACTGTCTTTCAGGACAGTTTCTGGTTTAATCGCTATATATATATGCAGAGGCCACTGGTTAAAGCTTGGGATGCTGAAAGTGTATTTCTGGACTGTAGCTGTGGCTGCATCTCGAATTGCACTTTATTCCCCTACATAGTGCACTAACTTGGACCAGAGTCCTATGTGGAACGCATATGTGGCTTTAGCAGTGAAAAAAAGTGTACTGTGGAGGAAATGACTGTGTGTCATTTTAGACGCAGCTTGTTAATAGACTCTTTCCAGGGTGACTCTATACCGAGCCACAGTGTGTGTCTCTGTGTTCGTGTTGTTTGATTTATCCCATGTCCCTGTCAACAAGATGGCCCCTCAGAGAGGCTTCCTTTGACAAGACACCCCACTGCGTTTAKCTGGCTCTTCTGTGTTGAAGGTGAGGTGCAGCGGACAACAAATTGGCTCCTGCAGGTCACCCTCTCCAAATGCTAAGGTTAGCATTTAATTGTGGCGCGAGGTGAGGAAAGGCAGCAGAGTTAYAGACAAAATAGCGATGCACATGTCACCGTACGTGTTGTGAATAGTTCACTTAATACCACTGTATACACAGCGGGACAGAGACCGGGCCACCTTTGCTCCGCGTCCCGGAAATCTCTGAATAAGATTCTGACATAAATTCTGCACATATAAAATTAGTAAATGCCACTGTAGCCGTAGTTAAATATCACATAAACCCCAGGGGGAAACCCTTGGAAGTTACTTTGGCCTATTTTGCAACACACACAAAAAAAGAAGCGAGAGAGTGAGGAAATAGCTGTGTATAGTCAAACAGCTGTGTCTAGTCAAAAGGAGGTGGGTATGAGTCGTGCCGGTCGGAGACAGAAGGTTCTTTTATATATGAAGCCATCAAGAGCTCTAGACCTCCCCACCCCACCCCGTGGCTCATATTGAAACCATCAAATAAAAGGTGCAGTTAAGAAACCTTTTCTTCTGTCCCTCATATGGCTCGTTAGGGGTTAAGTGTAGTCTAATCTCTCCCCTAACAAAGTTGCTTTGAAGTGAGGAAAGGGGGTGGGGTGAGGCCAGGGGTTGTTCACACAAGCCATTTTGTAAATTAGCTGCAGCTAAAAGCCTTCTCTGGCACAGGCAGAGCAACCCTGCTCAATGTGGACTGTCACTTTGAACTCACAGAGAGTGCAGCCAGCTCCAGACTAGGATGTGGATACTGGATAGAGTATGATGGTGGGAGACTGGGAGTTATTTTTAGCGGGAAACCTTGAATCCATCTTGATCCTCTCACATTAAACCCCCCATCGCCTCTCCTCCGCTGGATCCCGAGGGCTCCTCTCCCACCCCCTCCCGTTCCCTCCACTCCCCTCCTCTCCTCCACCTTCCTCTCCCCCGTCCTTCTCTCCTCCTCTCCCTGCCAGCCTGTTGACACTCCAGGCCTGGCATTGTGCCAATGGGGGGGGGCGGGCGGGGGTGCAGGAGGAGTAGAAAAGCCCCTCCTCATTAATTTACCAACAGATTGCYGTTAGCTCTTCTCTCACAGTTCCGCCCACGCTGACGAGGAGTGTTTACAACAGTTTAGCGGCGAACTGTCACCGATTAAAGCCTTAACGTAACACAACGTCACGGAGCGGAGACGAGACGAGCCTTGTTTGTCTCTCGGCGTTGGCTGGCGTTCCCCTTAATAGGCTATCCTGGGCCCCTGTCTACACTGTATGTCTGTGAGCCAAGCAGCAACAGGCCTGACACCCACCAGCAGACAGCAGGGAACCTAGCAGCACAGCACAGTGTGTGGATTGGTTTGGATGGAGCTGCTTACCTGACACAACACAAGCCCACAATGTGGTTGTGATTTCCAGTGTAAATGTTATTGTACTTGCATGCCTTCCACGCCATATGTTTTTGTGTCTTTGTGGAGGAACATTTGCTGGAAGGGGGAGAGATTCTTTCTCCGAACGGATCATGTTAAATTACTCCAAACCGTTTAACGTCCTACACACAAATGGCATTTTGAAACCATATGGAACTCTTTATTTCATGTTTTCCTTGTTGATATACAGAATATATAACAAATGGTAATGGCGAGCAGCTGTTGAATGGATGAAGCTCAGCAGTGTTATATGTTTTGGTCGCTTGGCCTGAGTGATTATGGAGCTGTTTAAGAAGTACCTCATGTACCAGTTCCAACCGTTTCCATGTTGAGACCTTTGATAGGATTTTGTGACCGGCTTGTTCCATTCCNTACCAACAGATTGCTGTTAGCTCTTCTCTCACAGTTCCGCCCACGCTGACGAGGAGTGTTTACAACAGTTTAGCGGCGAACTGTCACCGATTAAAGCCTTAATGTAACACAACGTCACGGAGCGGAGACAAGCCTTGTTTGTCTCTCGGCGTTGGCTGGCGTTCCCCTTAATAGGCTATGCTGGGCCCCTGCCAACACTGTATGTCTGTGAGCCAAGCGGCAACAGGTCCGACACCCACCAGTACACATCAGCAAGCCGAGCAGCACAGCACAGTGTGTGGATTGGTTTGGATGGAGCTGCTTACCTGACACAACACAAGCCCAATGTGGTTGTGATTCCCAGTGTAAATGTTATTGTACTTGCATGCCTTCCACGCCATATGTTTTTGTGTCTTTGTGGAAGACCATTTGCTGGAAAGGGGAGAGCGATTCTTTCTCCAAACGGATCATGTTAAATTACTCAAAACCGTTTAACGTCAAACACACAAATGGCATATGGAACTCTTTATTTAATGTTTTCCTTGTTGATATACAGAATATATAACAAATGGTAATGGCGAGCAGCTGTTGAATGGATGAAGCTCAGCAGTGTTATATGTTTTGGTCGCTTGGCCTGAGTGATTATGGAGCTGTTTAAGAAGTACCTCATGTACCAGTTCCAACCGTTTCCATGTTGAGACCTTTGATAGGATTTTGTGACCGGCTTGTTCCATTCCGTTTTGAGTAATGAACGCTCCGGTGAAGAAGAAGAAGAAGAAGAAGAAGAAGAAGAAGAAGAAGAAGAAGCATATCGAGTGTGTAGTCTTTAGTGAGTAGGACGCAGGCAGTGTATCATTGGCAAGCATCAGACTTGGCTGACGATTCAGCATTAACTCTCAAGTTGGCTTCTGGTGGAGCTATTCAGGTTCAACTGTTTTATTGTTTAAACATTTTTTTCTTCTTCTCCCAGATGGAGATAAGAGTTTTGGGAGGAAATCAAACCTTTGATTGAATAAATAAAAGGAAGAAATGAAAAAGTATATAATAAAAGCAGCCAGTCTGACCCTAGAGAGACCTATTTTTTTTTAAATCTGTGTACGCTGCAGTATTTGGCCCCTATTCACTTTTACCATGATCACACTGGCTACGTGAACTATCGAGCTCCCTATAGCTAACTCACCGTAGCATGTTTATGCTTGTCATCAAATTGACCTGATATAGCATAGCAAAAGAGAATGGTGATTTTTAAAAGCCCCCAGGCCTTAAGTATACATACCCGAGTGTGACAGAAACAAATCAAAACAGTAATCTCATATGTATGAATCCCCTACTGGGATATAACATAAATGAACAGAGAGAGTCAGTAACCTGATAACTGATTTATACAGTAAAAGTCGGTTTCCAACAACAAATCCATGTTGATTGATACAGATGTTCAATATCCTCTGACAGCTCCCTTCCATCTCGCTCACATCACCTCTAAAAGGGTGGGAAGTCGGAGAGGCTGACGTGAGAGTGAGAAAGATGCGTCCCTCAATCACGTTTTGACAAATCACTTTTGAAAGGAACACAAGCTGTGCTGAGAGGCACTTTGATACAGCAGACAGAACTGAAAACAGGAGAAAAGAAGAACTGAGATGGGTGTAAATCTTATACACTTCGGCGGGAGAGAAATATGGCAGTCGGTACACCATACATCACATTCAACCTCAAAGTGGTATACTGCTGGTATTACTGCCAAAATCTAGGCAAACAATGAAAAAATGCATTATAAGGCCAAATAACTTGCTTTCTAAGAGTCATTCAATTTGTCAGGCCCAATAAAGCCATTGGTGCTCACAGTCTGGGCTCGCAGCCCAATCCCTGCCTAGAGGAAAGATGATTGGACTTCATTTCTGACAGCTGTTGGAGTTCCACACGAATCAGAGTTCACGTCATGCTAAGTTTTAGCAACATCTATATGTATAGGACCTGGCTTTGAAAGCATATGTCATTTATATGTATAAAACGTGGTTCTATGGTTAAAACGGCATATGACTGGTGTCGGCGTGGGGTAATGAGAACCCATCTGGGGGTGTTTTGGGGTCCCAGGGCCCCACATGTATCAAGGGGAAGAGGCGGCAGGGGGTGTAGGGGGCAGGTGGGTGGTTGTTTGGTAAGGGAAGGGACACCCAACGCCTCTGGGAGTGGGGGGGGTGAGAGAGTGTCTGGGGGTGGGGGTGAGTTGTGGGGGTGAGTTGTGGCAGCAGGGTGTGCGGTGGGGGGGGGGGGGGGGGGGGGGGGGGGGGGGGGGGGGGGGGGGGGTGGGGGGGGGGGGGGGGGGGGGGGGGGGGGGGGGGGGGGGGGGGGGGGGGGGGGGGGGGGGGGGGGGGGGGGGGGTGTATGGTAATAGGGTTTTATAATCTGTGAAGGGGGGCTAGGGGATGGGGGTGTTGGAAACAAAACGCTCCTCCTCTAGCCACCACTAAGCCTACCATCCAGCTCATAGTGGTTAAGAGGAGCCCTGTCCTTGTCAGTGATTATCAAACCATTAGTGCTCTCTGTTTGTTTGATTTCCTCCATCGATAAAGATCATCTCTGACCAAACAAGGTTATTGATGAAACACTGCAACCGACTGAAGCTTGGATAAACAGACTAGCACACAGGACAGGCTTGTTGTGTTGAGATAGGCCCACGTCCTAGCAATCCATTACAGCAACGTCTTAGAGTCTCTCAGCCGGTTCCTCACGAAGCCTGACATGCAGTATGTTTTCATATGACAGACTTCTAGAGGAATTAACGTTGACAGACGCATGCAAAGTCTGTGATGGCGTTCGGTATTGTGAGTTGCCGTTGTCTTTCGAAATAAAATATTTATCCTATTGATTTCTTTTGATTAAAACCTCTAACCACACAACACTCCCGTTGCGGTGGAGATAGTCACGCTCTTTCTCTTTGAGAGAAGTACACGTCAGATTCATATTGTTAATATTTAAAAGTTGGATAATACATTTATAACAGGGGTTTGTTATGCAAAAGGAACTACTTTCACAGGAATCGTGTTCCGTGACAGAACAACAACAGCGCGCGAGGCCTCTCTTGATGTTTGCGTTGTTTGTGTTTGTTTGTCACTGAGCAGCGGGGGAAGCGACGGCGGGGGGAAAGTTAAATAATACAAGAAATTACAACAACTTTCTTCTTTTCTTCATCTGGCGAGAGCGACAGAGAGCAGATTTGAGTATCTATTATTTACAGCAACATCTTGTTAGCTAAAGAGTAAGCCGCTTGTTTACGTACAAACACTTGTATGTGTTGGATGAAAGCGTCCTGATTTGCATAATGCATGAACCCAGTGATTGTTCACGTAAGTCAAGCATTGTAAAATGTTGTGCTGTTAGGTTTATCCCTGCACATTAAAAATACACCAGTGTATACACAGCAAAGCTCCCCGCATTGTTATCATTTATTCAGCCCAACCCACATTAATATTGCAGATTGCACATCGGCATGCCAACCAAACTCTGTGTGTCTGTTCCTCATGCCAGACAGTTTGCAAACACCAATCCCTCCTTTCTCTCTCTCTCTATCCCCCCTAAAAAAAAATGTATCCTCATTTTAATCACTTGGTTTGCAGTCTCTCTGCACCCCCGATCAGCTCAGGTGAGAGATTCTCTCTCTGACACACTTCAGGGCATTTTAGGCACCATTTAATCCAAATGCCAATTTGAAAAGGCACGCAAATACTGACCGGCGGGTTAGTGCTTGTTTGGGCTGGCAACTGGCAGCTGTGTGTAGATGTACTGTAGATGTGTGTGTGTGTGTGGAGCTTGTGTAGTAGTGGTACGGTCATAGATGTGTGTGTGGAGTGTGTGGTAGCACAGCGTGACGCGTCTCTAATTGGAGAGCGGGGAGCGGCCGGAGTGTGCCGCGTGTCAGTCAGTGTTTAGGATGCCCCGGGGCCCGCCAGGCTCTCCTGTGGGTATCAAAGTGTTCTAATTAAATGTGGGGTTCACCACGTGGCCCTCCACATCACAGGCCTAGAGAGGGGAGAGGAGGGAGAAGGTCCGGTGTCCTCTGGTGTCTTTGAGAATCCATGCTAGTCCACACTAACTACCTATTGTCCAATTGACTTCCCTTATTCACATACTGCATTGAATGCCTCCCCACCGCCTCCCGCCCACCCCCTCTATCCAACCTCCTCCCATCGCATTAAAAAATATAAAAAAATGTTGTCCCTTCTGCCCAGCTCTGTCTTTGGCTGGCGAGCCTAATTAATCTTATGGAAATCTCCTCCAGCCAGAATCCCAGCAAGGTTGGGCTGCGATGTTTATAATTTGATTTGTGATGATAAAAGTGAAAGAGCCCTGGTGAAGGAACAGTGTCATTTTCCCAACACTCGGGAGACACAGTGGCCGGGGCTATCAATCTTTCCCACGTGCCCGGAAAACTGATATCCCAGAAAATTAACTTCAATTAATAACAGATATTCCCCCGACGCGGCCATGGTGTCGAGCCGGGCTTTGAAGGAGGACCTTCAAACACATCTGTCTGCTTTCTTTTATTAGCCGGCTGGGGAGTTATTTTATTCTTTTCATTATCATCAGCAGCATTTTAAGATTTTTTTTGCTCTAGCCATTTAAATAAACCGGCGTCAACACAAAAATCTATTATATTCCCTCTGGCAAAAATGCAAAAACAAAATGGCAGTTCATAACGATGCTTAAAATTCTGTATGCATTCTTAAACTACCCTCTCCACCAAGACCTTGTTGATTTCGAGAACTTGCGTCATAGATTCTTCTTTATATTGTACACAATATGTGTCTGTATATACCAGGCCTTTGTCATAACCATTCAGCCCTCGGAACTGATTATAACCCCCTCAATGTGTCCTTAGAAACCCTCTAGACACTATTCATATCACCCATTCGTCCGCGTCTGTGTGGCACAGACACACAGCACTTAGCCTGTCACACAGACAGCACCATCCCACAATAAAAACAATATTTTTCTCTCCAGCCCTTCCAGCCCTGAGATGGCAGCAGCAGTCACGTCTGGCCAAGATGATTATTTATTTGTGGATGTTCCGCCGCTCGCTGTCAGAATAAAGAGGACAACATGGAGTCTGTTTGAGAACATCATTTCAGTGTGAGTGTCTTTGCCTCAAGCACTACTGGCTGTCTGCTGTGTCTGAGGATACGTCCTAAATGGCACCTTATTCCCTGTATAGTGCACTACATTTGACCAGGGCCCGCAGAGTACCCTATAGGGCTCTGGCCAACAGACAACAGTAGTGCACCATATAGGGAATAGGGATCCATTTGGGATTCAGCCTGAGTCCTGACCTGCTCAATAATAACGCTCTCTGTCTGTTGCCCTGGCAGAGCAGCGCAGTGCACTATGGGTAGTGTGGTAGCAGGTGGCGGGCGTCGGGTTAGCAGCAGAAGATCCCCCCCTGCTGCCTCCTGTTGAGGTCTAAAGGGATCCATGTCAACAACAAGCAATAAAGAAGCCAAGGCTGGCGAAGGAAGGAGAAGGAGGGAAGAAAACATACACACACACCACACACACTGCACAGACGCAAATAAAATATAGATAGAGGTGAGCTTTGAAGGGTCTATTACACGGGGGTGTGTGTGTGCTGTGAGGGAGCGATAGGGCTGGGATCAGTGTCACAAGTCCACGGCACTGGAGGGGGTCTGGAGGACTGCCAGCTGCTGTTTACAAGGCTACAAGCCCCACAGCACAGTGTTCACGTGCGTTTGATACTGGTCTGCTGGCGCTTGATAGGGACGAAATCCCCTCCAAATGAAAACTAAACCACCAGGCTTTCTCTGAGAGAGAATGCATGAGCACGGCTCAACAGAGTTCAGTAGAGAGAGAGACAGAGATGCTGAGTCAGGTTGTTTAGTAGAGAGGTACAGTACAGAGGTTGATGTCAGTACACGTGTACTGTACTAGGCTGTCTGTGTAGCACACCAGGGCCCGTATCCACAAAGCCTCTCAGAGTAGGTGCCGGGCTTGTATCCACAAAGTGTCTGAGTGGGAGTGCTTATTTAGGATCTGTCCATATCATATTATTCATTATAATCTAAAAGGCAAAACTGATCCTAGATCAGCACTCCTGCTCTGAGACGCTTTGTGGATGCAGGCCTTGCTGGGTATCGTCAACAGCACGTTCTGCGCTCTTAGATTGACTTATCATGGCTCTTCAATGTGTCGTTTTTCACTGTAAATATGACTTCAATGAGTAGTTGAATTGATCAGCTTTCCACTTTCTGGTTTTAAAAAAGCCTATTGGTTGGATTTATACCTTCAGAGAATCTGTTATGGGGAATGTGGTTGTACAGTAGGTAGAGCATCCACCACGGCCTGTCTACTGTAGCAGCCACTTCACTTTAGTCTGTCTCTCCTCCTACTGAGTAAAATCTGTTCAATAAAACAACACAATCACGTCTTAATTAAAGTTAGCGGTGTGTGTGGGTGTAAATGTCAAAACCAATTGCTCACCTGCTGCTCAGAGAGGATGTGGTGGGCTCTTTCTTTCTTCCTTTCCCCCCTCTCTCCCCTTTCTCTCTCCCTCTTCCCCTCTTCTCCCTCCTTTTTCAACCCCTTCCCTCTTTCTCTCCCCATCCCTCCCCACTCTGTCCTTGCCTTTCTCTGAGGCGTTTCCTTCCTCCCTTCCTCTCGCTGCCCTGCCTGAGGCTGTTGTCCTCCGCTGGGATGGTTTATATGCAATAGTGGGGCCTCCATTTATTGACCAGTGTTAATGTTTCAATGATCTCTCACTCATGTTATCGGTAGACGGGGGCTTGCCGGGCGGGCTGCATACTTGAGCAGTGGGCTGGTGCTGGCCTCAACAAAGCGTGCGATTACTGTGGTGGTGGCGGCCCACCATGTGTGCGTGTGTGTGTGTGTGTGTGTGTGTGTGTGTCCCGATTTACAACTGCTTGTTAATTAGCAGCCCTGTTAATTAAGGCCCCACATCCTGGCCTTTACATTAATCTAGACAACGAACGAAACAGGGTTCATTCACTCAAAGTCGATATGGGTTGCAATCTTTCCATCTCTCTCTCTATCATAGACAGAAGTCTCTCTATCATAGACAGAAGTCTCTCTATCATAGACAGAAGTCTCTCTATCATAGACAGAAGTCTCTCTATCATAGACAGAAGTCTCTCTATCATAGACAGAAGTCTCTCTATCATAGACAGACGTCTCTCTAGCATGTTTTAGGCTTTTCATATGAAAATTGAACTGTGCAGTTGAAATCACATTCTTAATCACTGTAATTCTAATCAGTTCTGATGGATAAAGAAAATGATTGTTTAACATGCCATTAAGATTAAGAAAGGGGCATATGTATATGGTGCATAAGAAATGGGCATATACGTATATACAGGTAACTGACAAAATAAAGGAAACGCTTGAGTAAATGAGGGATACAAAGTCAATTGAAAATAGGTGTTTCCACATAGGTGTGGTTCCTGAGTTAATGAAACAATGAACATCCCATCATGCTTAGGGTCAGGTATAAAAATGCCCAGTTGCCCATTATTTTGTCTACCATGGCTAGAAGAAGAGGTCTCACGGACTTTGAAAGAGGGGTCTTGGTCACCAGATCTCAACTCAATAGAACACTTATGGGAGATTCTGGAGCGGGTCCTGAGACGGTGTTTTCCACCAAAATCAACAAAACACCAAATGATGTAATTTCACATCCCTCCAATAGAGTTCCAGACAGTTGTAGAATATATACCAAGGCGTAATGAAGCTGTTCTGGCAGCTCGTGGTGGCCCAATGCCCTATTAAGACACTTTATTTGGCAGTTAAAGGTCCAATGCAGCCATTTTTATCTCAATATTAAATCATTTCTGGGTAACAATTTTGTACCTTACTGCGATTTGTCTTCAATTAAAATGGTAAAAAAATTACAAAAATGGCTTCTTTGCAAAGAGCAATTTCTCAAGCAACAATTTTGCTAGGACTGTCTGGGAGTGGTCTAAATGAGGAGGAGAGGTTTGAAACTCTCTTCCTTATTGGTATATTAACTAATTTACCACCTGGTGATATCACCAGGCAGGCCAAAAATCCCATCACAACAGGCTTCATCCCACACTAAAAGTGCATTGTCATCATTTTCACGATTTCACAGTATTATTCCAACCTCATAGTGGAAATACTGCATATATAAAACACAGGAAAATAACGTTTTTGACTGCACTTTTTTACTGTCAAAGATACAGGAAAGATGCATTTTAGTTTGTACGATTCGATGCGATTTGGTTTGATTAGAGGGAACGAATTGACGCAATTCGGTTAGATACAATTTGATGCACTAACATTTGTTGCATAAACATACATTTTCCATTCTAAATTCAAATCTGCTAATGATGGACCTCTCTGAGCTGACTTTGTGTGTGTGTGTGTGTGTGTGTGTGTGTGTGTGTGTGTGTGTGTGTGTGTGTGTGTGTGTGTGTGTGTGTGTGTGTGTGTGTGTGTGCGTGGTGAGTGTGAGTGTGAGTGTGAGTGTGTGAGTGAGAGAGAGAGAGAAGGATGTATGATGTATGTAGTCACCTGAGCTGAGCCATAAGGGAGACTAGTGGGCATCTACCACCCCACTATCAGATTGGGGGGTTATGCAATGTATGCTTTTTTCTCCCACCACTTTTGATCTGAAATCACCATCACCCACTTAAGTGTTTGAGCTAGTAATGTATCAATATCTATCTTTAAAAAATATCCCAATTAATATATAGCACAACTTTGGATTTCACCTCATCTCAAAATGGAAATGTTTTAAGTTTTTATGGAGTAAGCTTCTCCTCCCGTTTGCTCACAACAGCCTAGCTAACCAGCTCTGTTAGGGCGAGTAAAATGGTCAGGGAGAGGTTCTCATTTGTGTCTGTAAGTAGCTAGCTAGCAAGCTAGGCAACTTTAGCCAGCTGCTGAAGGACGAGTAGGCTACATTTCCCCATCATTAATCAGCGCAATTTTGACAGCTAGCTGAAGGAAAAAGGAAACCGCACACTGCTCTTGATAGAGTGACAGTATCACTGATCTTTAATAAGCTTCGTCAGAGCGGTTTCCTTTTTCCTCCATCTTGTTCAGCTGTTACCATGCACCTGCAAAAAAGATTGCTCAGATGTGCGAGTGCCTTTTGAATTTTGACGGCCAACTAGCTGAAAAAGTTTGGGAGGATTTATCTAATGTTCTTCGTTATATTTTAGCTCATCTTGCTCTGGCTAGCATTAGTTATTTGTCTTGTTGTTGATGTGCATAACTGAGAGAGAGCCTACCTTTTCATGGTTGTTTGATCAATAGGACTGTAAAGTTCCCAAATGTAAGAGGTGTTGAAATATTTGCAGAAATCCATTCAGGTGTATTTTGTTGCATTTGGTGAATGCGTTCTAATGATCTAAAGTCGCACTGTTGCAACTGCCTGTAAACACACAGTCCAATTCAAAGTGAATGATGGCAGGCCTGTGTGGCAATGGCTTGTTTGCATAAAGGCCTACTGTAGCTCTGATTGGCTATGGTGCACCGGTCTGTGTAGACTCCGGTCCTGGACGAGACAGATGTTTTTATTAGGCTTTATTTACTGCAGTGTCTGTTAATTGTCCAAATGCATGGCCGCTTTCCCACTCTATATTGCTATAGAAGTTTCACAAATGCCTTCGTATACGCAATTCCCCAAACATTCCAAGAATTTATGAAAATGTGAAAATGACCATATCTAAGTGATCACTTGTTAGAAAATGTTTAAAAAGTGTCATATTCTTCCTGGGGGTGTACTGTATTTGAACAGATGTTAATAACGTTTCATGTTGCGAAAAAAAAAAAAAATGTTTACTACACAACATAGAAACGGGACGCCGACCAGAGGGATGATCCCGGGGACAGGAGCGGACAAGTCGCTTCTGCTGAGGCGCGGGAGCCTGACGACCCGACTGATGCATGGGAGCCTGACGACCCGGCCGAGGCATGGGGAGCCTGACGAGCCGGCCGAAGCATCCTCGGTAGACTCGGCATCGGACACTTGACGGGGCAACCGGTTCTTGTAAACCTAACGAACCGGCTGAGGCATGGAAGCCTGACGAGCCAGCTGAGGCATCCCCGGTTGCTCCGGTAGCGACACCCGGACCAGACGTCACCTACACTAACAAAAAACAAAAAAATGCTCCCCTTTGGTGAGGCATTATTCTGTAACGTGTACGCTGGGAGTAGAGAAGCAAGTTCAGAGAGTGACTTTAATAATAAATAACACGAGGAAACAAACCAAGAAACATGAGTAACGTACAAACATGAAACAATGGAACAGAAACAATAACGCCTAGGGAAAGAACCAAAGGGAGTGACATATATAGCTTCTTATGGCTGCAGGGGCAGTATTGAGTAGCTTGGGTGAAAGGTGCACAGAGGTGCCCAGAGTAAACGGCCTGCTCCTCAGTCATAGTTGCTAATATATGCATATTATTATTCGTATTGGATAGAAAACACTCTGAAGTTTCTAAAACTGTTTGAATTATGTCTGTGAGTATAACAGAACTCATATGGCAGGCATATGTCGGCACGGTCCCGTGTGGCTCAGTTGGTAGAGCATGGCGCTTGCAACGCCAGGGTTGTGGGTTCATTCCCCACGGGGGGACCAGGATGAATATGTATGAACTTTCCAATTTGTAAGTCGCTCTGGATAAGACCGTCTGCTAAATGACTTAAATGTAAATGTAAAAACCTGAGAAGTTCCACTTCCTGTTTGAATTGTTTCTGAGGTGGCAGATTTTCAACCAAGCTCTCAATGAAATTACAGCGAGATATGGATGAGTTTTCACTTCCTATGGCTTCCACTAGATGTCAACAGTCAATAGAACTTTGTCTGATGACTCTAATGTGAAGGAGGGCCGAAGGAGACAGGAATGAGTAATCACTACCACGAGCTGATCACGCATTCACCATGCGCCTTCACATGAGGAGGACGTTCCACCGCTCTTCTGAAGTCAATCTAATTCTCCAGTTGGAATGTTATTCAAGATGTATGTTAACAACATTCTAAAGATTGATTCAGTACATCGTTTGACATGTTTCTACTGACTGTTACGGAACTTTTGGACATTTCGTCACGTTATAGTGGAGGCGCTTCAGAGTGTTTTCTATCCAATATGAATAATAATATGCATATATTAGCAACTGGGACTGAGGAGCAGGCCGTTTAATATGGGCACCTCTGTGCACCTTTCATCCAAGCTACTCAATACTGCCCCTGCAGCCTTAAGGAAGCTAATCAAGCAGGTGATTGAGTCCAGGTGAGTCTGATGAGGCGCTAATGCGAGTAACGATGGTGACAGGTGTACGTAATAATGAGCAGCCTGACGACCTCGAGCGCCGGAGAGGGAGTATACGGGACAGTGGGTGTATCTGTAATGAGTTTAATGGATTGATTTTGGTGAGGAGTTGTTCCTCTCTGGGCAGTACTGCAGAGATTTCCTGATTTCCTGTTTTTAGAGACATGCTTTTCCATGACTGGAAAGTTCCCCAGATGTCTGCGAAAAGGGATCTATTCACTCTTTTATGGCCAGTTAGAGAGCAACTGTTTTCCCTCACACAATTCAAAAAATTATACTCAACACCATGCGTTACACCAAAGAAACACGCAATTTTCACATTATGTTGATCTTGGGGTGGTGCTGGAGAAACATTTTGAAATTTCCCTTTAAACATTTGAATCGTTACATCCCTATTTTATATGTTTCCACACTATGAGATTGGAATAATACTGTGAAATTGTGAAAATGATAATAATGCTCTTTTTAGTGTAAGAGATGTTTGAGAAGACGGCCTGAAATTTCAGCCTGTTGTGGTGCGAATACGTTTTGGCCTGCCTGGTGACATCACCAAATGGTAGATTAGATAATAAACCAATAGCTAAATTCTTGCTTGATAAATTGCTCTTTGCTAATAAGCTATTTTTGTTTCTTTTTGACCATTTGAATTTAAAACTATCACAGTAACGTACTTAATTGTTCACAACAAAAATGATTTGATATTGAGATAAAAACAGCTGCATCGGACCTTTAAGACTCAGTGTAAGACTGTTCAGTGTAAAGGTATTGTACAGTCAAAGTGAGCGTGTAAATATTTCCATGCTATATGATGATACACACCGCACTGTGCCGTTAATCATTTTCTTTAGGCTGAATGTCACAGTCGGGTGCAGTGCCTCCTGCTTCTAGCTCGTCTTGTATATACATCCCTCCAGGATCAACCTTCTCGTAATTCTTTGTCTTTTCATGTGATAGTGTCATTAGTGGCTGGTGAGGCCTCAAAAGGCTAGATGAGCATGTACAGTAAATAAAATAACAATGCGGTGTGTGTGAGACTGAGTGTGTGCCACAGGGCCGTGCGCGCGTGTGTGATTATACTGAGGCATAGCAGAGCCCCTCTCTTTCCCTCGTTTGTTTTCATAGGGTGATTGCCTCAATGTCTCAGTGACCTTCAGACACCATCCTCTGCTCTAGTCCACACACACACACACACCCACACACACACACACACACACACACACACACACACACACACACACACACACACACACACACACACACACACACACACACACACACACACACACACACACACACACACACACACACACACACACACACACACACACCACACACACACACACACACACACACACAACAGATGATTACTTCTGTTTTACAGCCAATTTATTCTCTATCTCTTGCTTGCTCTCTTTGCCTGCCTGTGTCTGTCTGTCTGTCCGTCCGTCCGTCCGTCCGTCCGTCGTCCGTCCGTCCGTCTGTATTGCTGTGTAATTGCAGAAATGTGGATATTTTATAGCGATGTACAGTTGAAGTCTGAAGTTTACATCCACTTAGGTTGGAGTCATTAAAACTCATTTTTCCAATAATTGTTTACAGACAGATTATTTCACTTATAATTCACTGTATCACAACTCCAGTGGGTCAGAAGTTTACATACACTAAGTTCACTGTGCGTTTAAAACAGCTTGGAAAATTCCAGAAAATGATGTCATGGCTTTAGAAGCCTCTGATAGACTAATTGACATAATTTGAGTCAATTGGAGGTGTACCTGTGGTTGTATTTCTAGGCCTAACTTCAAACTCAGAAATCAGCCAAGACCTCAGAAAAAAATGGTAGACCTCCACAAGTCTAGTTCATCCTTGGGAGCAATTTCCAAACGCCTGAAGGTACCACGTTCATCTGTAAAAACAATAATACGCAAGTATAAACACCATGGGACCACGCAGCCGTCATACCGCTCAGGAAGGAGAGGCGTTCTGTCTCCTAGAGATGAATGTACTTTGGTGTGAAAAGTGCAAATCAATCCCAGTACAACAGCAAAGGAACTTGTGAAGATGCTGGAGGAAACGGTACAAAGTATCTATATGCACAGTAAAAGCAGTCCTATATCGACATAACCTGAAAGGCCGCTCAGCAAGTTAGAAGCCCTGTCCCAAAACCGCATAAAAAAGCCAGACTACGGTTTGCAACTGCACATATGGACAAATATTTCTTTTTGGAGAAATGTTCTCT
>NC_036840.1:11263754-11390986 GCF_002910315.2 Salvelinus sp. IW2-2015 | reverse complement strand
AATTCATCACTGTGGTTATTCCCATCAACAATACATACTTTGATTTGTTGAACACTTTTTTGGTTACACAATGACTCCATGTGTGTTATTTCATAGTTTTGTTGTCTTCACTATTATTCTGCATGTAGAAAATAGTAAAAAATAAAGAAAAACCTGCAATGATTAGGTGTGTCCAAACTTTTGACTGGTATCTATATATGTCCATGCTATGTGATGATATTGTACATAGTGCACCGTACCATTAATCATTTTCTTTAGGCTGAATGTCACAGTCGTGTGCAGTGTCTCCTGCTTCTCGCTCGCCATGTATAACATCCCTTCAGGATCAACCTTCTCGTAATTCTTTGTATTTTCATGTGATAGTGTCTTCTGGTGGTTGGTGAGGCCTCAGAAGGCTAGACGAGCATGTACAGTAAATAAAATAACAACGCGGCGCGTGTGAGACTGAGTGTGTGCATCGGGCGGCGCGTGTGTGATTACACTGAGGCATAGCAGGTCCCCTCTCTTTCCCTCGTTTGTTATCGTTAGGGTGATGGCCTCAATGTCTCGCTGACCTTCAGACACCATCCTCTGCTCTTGTCTACACACGCGCACGCACACACACACGCACGCACACACACGCACGCACACGCACGCACGCACACACACACCACACACACACACACACACACACACACACCACACACACACACACACACACACACACACACACACACACACACACACACACACACACACACACACACACACACACACACACACACACACACACAACCAGATGATTACTTCTGTCAAAATATTCTCTCTATCTCTCCTTTCTGTCTTTGTCTGTGTGTGTGTATTGCTGTGTAACAGCAGAAATGTGGATATTTTCATAGCGATGTATGTTTTCACTGTTAATTTTCAGCTTCCTATGATGACTTCCTATGAGGCTACTACTTTCACTCCCTTTCTGTATTTCCAAAATAACCTGTTCATAATGGCCAGTAGTACAGTACAGTGCTGTGTAGCTAGCCTAGGTGGTTGCTGGGGAAACGCATGGCTGTCCAATCCCTGATTCCCAGTTGGCAGTGACAGTTGGAAGTTTCCTGTGTGTGTGAGTGTGCATGTGTGTGCTGAGACTGAGGCACTGTTTCACTGAACGGCTTTGACCTTCAACAGTGATTAGGGACAATTAAATTGTAAACAGGCGGTTGAAACAGGCCCTCAGTAGAGAGGAACAGTCCACACGGGGGAGAGTAGAGGGCAGTTGGGTGTCAACGTGTCACTTCCTCCTGAACCAGGAGCCAGCCGTGACTGGTCAGGGCTACTGTGGGCGTGGTCATCATAGGGTCGTGACCTCACTGTCAGCGTAGAGGCCAACCGTATCATCTGAAGTCGACAGAGAAATGGTAGTTGGGGGGGCTTGTGTGTGGTGTAGATGCATGGCTTGCTTGTATTTCTCACTTTTTCACGACCTCGCCAATGTTAGCAGTACATTATTTTTGTATATTGTTCTCGTCATCACAGCACAATATCATATTTATCAGCAGAGAGCTGAAGATGGAGGAACGACGATGATATTAATTAATTACAGGCGACAACGTGATTGAAGGCAGGCAAGGTTTCTCATGGTGGAGTGGCTGATGATGTCTCCAGAGTCCCTCCCACGCAGAGTGAGCAGCCCCAGCCAACCAGGGGAGGGTTGCCTGAGTAGCAGCCCAGCCGGGACTGACATAGTGGGGAGGGAGGATTCTCTCAGTGCTCCTGCTGTCTGTTTCTCCTCCACAATGTTTTCTCAGACTGCAACGTGGTTGAGCACGTTTCCCCTTCCTTCAGATACGCCTTATTGGAACAAATTACGCCGTCGCCATTCCTCCCAAATACCCTCAGCACCAAGTGATTAATTACGTCTACTCAACCATTTAACATACATACAGCTATGTCAGTCTCTCCTCCCAAACAGTGAGACATCATGGGTGGTGAAGGGTGGTGTGCTATGGAATTGATTTCTATGGTAACAAGTCAGCAGGCATGCATGAGCCACTCATCTGAGATGAAGGTGTCAATGTTAGCATTCTGAACTCTCTCTCTCTCTCCTACCAATAACGTTGGTTGAGTCTTCCAGACCTTTAGGACCCACAGTCCAGCCATTGCTGTTATTGTAGATTGACTGAAACGACTTCGTATCATCTCTATACTGACCAGGCCTGACCCGGGTGGTGCTATAGTAGTTATGCATGTGTGGGTCCACTCTTGTGTTGAGTGTTAATGTGTGTGGAGGCTGGAGGACCAGGCTCTGGTGAGGGGTTGGTTGTTGGGCCCGCGGGAGTGGAGAGTTGGGGTAGTGGGGCACTGAGGGGCCTCTGAAATTAAGAATGATTAGCACCAGGAGCGGGCTGTGGAGCGGGGCAGGGGAACAAGTTCAGCTAATGAACAGAGCGAGGGGACGAAAGGAAGCCCAGTGGAGATAGATAAGAGAAATGTCACACACACACACACACACACACACACAGTCGGCTCTGACTAATGCAGGTAAGTTTCAGGAGGGGTAACTATCTTGACAAGTCTTTGGGTACAGCTATCATGCTAATGTATTGCATGGCTCGAAACTACCTTTCTTCCTTCATACTGGATGCGGGAGCATAAAAATGTATCCACAAGTTCATCTGACTTCTAGGAAAATCCTGAACTTATAACTTACCATAACTAGGAAGTCAATGTTCATTTTATTTCATTTTGTGTATTTAGAAGAGAAACGGTGGTGACAGAGTAAATGTTGAAAAAGCACAGGCAGCCGTGTGGCATTATTGCAGCATCATGCTCAATGATTTGATACGTTTATAAGTGTCAGCATAATTAATAATCACTGTCAATTACTTCAATGAGAAACATTTTGTTGGCTTCGCCGGTGATGTAATTTACTTTAAGACTTTCCTGTTACGGGAGTTTTTCAACGCAGATGTGGCAATGAAACAGCTCGGCCGCTACGCCCACTCTCCATTTCCTCCTCTGACTTATTCTCTCTCCACTCTTCCTCACTTTTCTCTCTTCTCTCTTCTATCTGCATTTTCTCATGTCCTCTCTCTCTCTCTTTCGTATCTTCTCTCTCCTTTCTCTTAGTCCCAGTAAATACCCCTGGCACTGGAGATGTTTTCAAGCATAAAAGCTATCCATACACACCAAAAGGGTTTGTAACCAATGTGAGTGGTTTTCACTTCTCTGCCATCAACACAAAAGCTTTTCCTTGCTTTGTAACAATTTACTATTCCCGGGAGAAGTGCGTGTTTACGAGTAAGCTTCAATCGTTCTGACACTCTGGAATTGCTTAGCGGAGCAAATGTTTCATCAGTTTCATGCATTGTGTTGGAATGACTGAAAATATAATCCGATACATGTTTGCAGGGAACGTGTTCTTGGCGCACCCCAGGAATTCTCCATAAAAACAATGCTGGATTTCACTTCACCTACTTACTCATATTGCGCTGTTGAATTGTACTTTTAGAATGATGAAGAATGAATAAATGGCATAAATTCACTTTGAATAACCCCCATCGTAGCACTTCACATTGCATGGAGGTAACTCACCACACCTGTAAGAATTAGGTGGTATCTCCCATGGGGGTTGAAGTATGCAGACGTCTGGCCAGCCCACTCCTCTCAGAGGACCAGTGCATGGGGGAGTCAGTCAGTGAGAGGGCATGCAGCCCTCCCACACAGAGCAGGTGTGCTTTTAAAACCTCCCTGGCCATATCATCTCTAATGAATAATGATGCTGGGCCTGTTGTTTATTTGCTGGCTCTGAAACAGGATCAGGCTTATTTAGCAGGACCTATCACTCTTCCTCCATCTCTCTCGCACCTCCCTCTCTTTCGCTCTCTCTTCTCTTTCTCTCTCTCTCGCTCTCTCTCTTTCTCCCGCACTCCCTTTCTCTCTCTATCCCTCTCGCCCACACACAATCTCTCTCTCTCCCGCACACAGTTTCTCTCTCTCACACACACCATCCCTCTGTTTCTCTCTCGGTTTCTCTCTCTGTTTCTCTCCCTCCCTCCCTGCCGATACATAGCTAATGGTTGGCAGATGCAGCGGGGATCCGTGTGTTTGTTTGCACAGGCTGATTCCTCAGACTAAACTGGTATCGGCCTCTGCCAGCTGGGTTGTATCAAAACAGTGTGACTGTGGCGGCTCCACCTGGCAAAACAAGATGGGAACCAACGTGACCGGAGTATAACATCTCTCTTTAACAAACGGGCAGTTTACTGAGCGAACGCATCTGAGCCCCCGCTGTTGTTTTAGCTGTAAATCCTATCGCGTCGCGCAGACGAAGAAGTGAGATATTAGATGTGTTGGGAAAAGGAGAGGAAGGGAAAAAAAGAAAAAAACATTGAGTGCTTTCTTTGTCTGTGGAAACGGGGTCAGACTGAAATATGTGATCCAACGGTACAAAAGCCAGACTCTATATTTAGTCTTTAAGGGTTGTGAAAAGATGGAAAAGTATTTCCTCTCCTGTCTGACTTGTATGATACAGCACACACTCTCAGTGATACTGATGATAACAACCTTAAGTTCCTCTCAAGTGTCTTGCCGGCAGATGCTACTCTGTAGCATGTGTTGGCATTTGGTTTACATTTAACCATGTTAGTCATGCTGTTAAAAATCTGTCTGGGAGTGTGTAGTTATAACTTTGTCATAGGTCAGCCCCATCCAGTATCATGTCAGAGCTCAATAACTTTGACTGTCCTAGCTACGTTTGTTAACTTTGTTTAAAAGGAAAAGTAACTCCCCCTAGTTACTCAGTAAACATCACTGGGACTACTGCATGTGGCCCTCGGGAAAGGGGGATTGCAGCTAGGTGGTAACAGAATGAAGTGAAGAAACAATGGGGTATGTGTTCCTGATGCTTCACTACTCCACAGGTGTGTCAGTTTTAAGCTGAGGTAAAATAGGCCACCTCCCCCCTCCCCCGCGTACACCCCTTAGGCGAGAACCTGACAGGCCGTCCGAGGCATGGGGAGCCTGACAGACCGGCCGAGGCATGGGGAGCCTGACGAGCCGGCTGAGGCATCCTCGGTAAACTCGGCAACGGACGGTTGACAGGGCAACCGGGTCTTGTAAACCTAACGAACCGGCTGAGGCATGGAAGCCTGACGAGCCAGCTGAGGCATCCCCGGTTGCTCCGGTAGCGACACCCGGACCAGACGTCCACCAGTACACCTGAACATATATAAACACAAAATAGATGCTCTCCCGATTGATCGGTGATGCGTTAGTTCATGTAGCGATGTAACGCGTTGGAAGTCGGGAAAAAGCAGGTTTCAAGTGTCACGCCCTGACCTTAGAAGAGCCTTTTTATGCCTCTATTTGGTTTGTCAGGGTGTGATTTGGGTGGGCATTCTATGTTTTTTTGTTTCTCTATGATTTGTATTTCTATGTTTTGGCCGATATGGTTCAAAATCAGGGACGGCTGTCTATCGTTGTCTCTGATTGGGAACCGATAACTTAGGTAGCCCTTTTCCCTCCTTTCTTTGTGGGAAATTAACTTGTTTTGTGGCACTTATAGCCTTAAGCTTCACGGTTGTTTTGTATTGTATTGTTTTTTGTCAGCGTCATTTTCTTAAATAAAGTAATATTACGCTCACCATGCTGCGCTTTGGTCCGCTTCTTACGAAGCCGTGACAGAACTTCCCACCACCAAGGGAACCAAGCAGCGTGGCCAGGAGGAGCAGGGATCCTGGGCGGGAGAAGAGAGAATGGAGACATCTTGGACATGGGAGGAGGTTATGGCAGGGGACAAGACCCTGCCATGGAAACAGGCTTGAAAGTAGCGAGGAGGAACGACTTGCGCTACCAGGAGTCACGCAACGGAGCAGGCACGAGAGGCAGCCCCCAACATTTTTTTGGTGGGGGGCACCACGGGGAGTTTTGGCTGAGTCAGGTTGTGAGACCTGAGCCAACTCCCCGTGCTTACCATGGCGAGCCGTCGTACTGGTCTGCACCGTGTTATGCGGTGAGAGCGCACGGTGTCTCCAGTGCCGCGTTCACCAGCCCGGTGCCGCTACATCCCAGCTCCCGCGCATCTGCCTGCGCTAGGGTGAGCATTCCAAGCCAGAACGGGTTGTGCCACTCTACAAGCTCGAATCCTCCAGATCGCCTCCACGGCCCGGTATCCGGTTGCCTCTGTCCAAGACAGCGCTACGCTGTATGCTCTCTCCAGCCTGGTGAGTCCTGGTGCCAGTGCGCCCAGAACTAGAGCCTCCTGTATGTCTCCCCAGCCTGGCGAGTCCTGTGCCTGGTCCCCGCAGAACCAGGCCTCCTGTATGTCCCCCAGCCTGGTGAGCCCTGTGCAGCTCCACGTACCAGAGACTGCCCATACGTTCTTCACTCCTCAGTGATGACCCATGGCACGAAAAGCCTCCACGTGGATGATCCATGGCAAGAAGCCTCCAGTTATGATCCATGGCACGAAGCCTCCAGTCGATGATCAAATGCAAAAGCCTCCAGTGACGATCCAATGGCACGAAGCCTCCAACGACGGTCTCCCAGCCGGGAGCCTCCAGCGACGGCTCGCAGTCGGAGCCCGCGGGCTCCAGTCCGGATCCTCCAGCGACACGGTCCTCCAGTCCAGAGCCTCAGGACGGTCTCCAGTCCTGACCTCAGCAAGCGTCACCCGGAGCCCTCCAAGCGACGGCTCCAGTCCAGAAGCCTCCAGCGACGATCTTCCAGTCCGGAATCCTCCAGCGACTTCGCGTCAGTCTGCAGCGAGTCCCGTCCGGAGCCTCCAGGAAAGGTCCCTCCTGGTCCTGCAGGCCCCTTCCGCGGAGAGAAGGCTACCCTCAGGGACTGGACGGGGTCCGCAGAGGACTGCCAGGTCTCAAAGGACCTTCCAGAGCTGTCCGGGTAGGCCCTCGCACGAGGGTACCGGGCAGTCCTGGGGGCCCGGCAACGGAGGGTGCCGTCGCAGCTACTAAGGCCCGAGAGCGAGGCGTGCTCCTACTAAGGTGTACAGCGCGGGGCCCTCCATGGAGAGCGAGGGGTTTTCCCATGTTCCCCGTGCATAGGTCGATATATCGACCTAGAGGGTCCATACACCAGAGTGTAGACTTTGGTACCATAACCATGGCCTTAGTAATATGTGTGGGTTATAGGAACAATTACAAGTTGCCGACAGATGAGTGCAGGAAGGGCCTAGGTAGCAGTAGTGATAAGTGGATCTTCGGGGTCATTTGGGCGTCGCATCCCTTGAACATAAGTACTACGGTGATATGGTTTGTTGCCAGTCCCAGGACCACCAGTTGGTTCCACGGGATAGATGTACAGCCCACTCCCTGCATCCGCTAAACGTTAGCTTGAATTGATGAGTATATCTACAGTACTTCCCCGCCTATACGGGGGTTTAGCAGGATTTTTTGCTGGCCTTGAACAGAGTCCCGCACGCTTTGGGGGGGGGGGGGGGTACTGTCCACGCCGCACTGTACCTTAAGAGAGCCTTTTTTATGTCCTATTTGGGTTTCGTCAGGGTGTCGATTGCGGGGATGGGCCAAGAAATTGCCGAATGACAGAGGCGTTTTTGTTTTCTCTTCTGAACTGAATTTGGTAATGTTCATAACTGGATATGAGTTGTGGCGGGTATGGGGTTCAAAAATCAGGTTAGGAAAAGAACGCACCTCGAGAGGGCCCATGTCCTATCTGTCTCTGATTCTGCTGAACCCATACTTAGGTAGCCCTTTTCCTCACTTCTTTGGGGCAATTAAAAACTTTGTTTGTGGGGCACCTGCGATAGTGCTCTAGCCTTAGGCTTCACACGGTTGTTTTGTTAATTGTTATTTTTTTTTGGTGTTTCCAGTACGTCATTTTCCTTCTCCCTAACATACAAGTAATGGTAAAAGATACCTGTACGGGGGCTCACAGTCATCCAATCATCAAATCAAAATCAAAAGAGTTATAAAGGCTACATTGCCCACCCATAATGAATGAATGGCTATAGCCATACACACCTGTGCTAACAATATGGTGCGTATCTTATATGCAGCCCAGCCCTTCGTACATTCCCAGCTAATAATTCGGAGTGCTGTAAACAGAACCCACAGGTCCCTAAAATCACAACCAAACAGCAAGTCAAATGGAGGTAGTGAAAGAGCACGGTGGCTACTCCCTAAGAAAGTTTTGCTGCGCTTTGGTCCGCTTCTTTACGACGGCCTGTTGCACAAGAGAAGTGACTTTAATAATAAATAAACGAGGAAGCAAATACAAGAAACATCGAAGAACGTACAGACATGAAACAATGGAACCAAAAAAATAACGCCTAGGGAAAAAAACCAAAGGGAGTGACATATATAGGAGGAACTAATACAGGCAGGTAATTGACGTCAGGTAGCATCTGTGATGTAGCGCGCTGGATGCGAAGTAACGATGGTGACAGGTGTAGACGTAATAGCACCTGACGACCCGGACGCCGAAGGGAGTATTACGGACAGTGGGTGTATTGAATGAGTTTAATGGATTGATTTTGGTGAGGAGTTGTTCCTCTCTGGGCAGTACTGCAGAGATTTCCTGATTTCCTGTTTTTAGAGACACGCTTTTCCATGACTGGAAAGTTCCCCAGGTGTCTGCGAAAAGGGATCTTTTCATGCTTTTATGGCCAGTTAGAGAGCAACTGTTTTCCCTCACACAATTCAAAAAATTATACTCAACACCATGCGTCAAAAGAGTCAGTGAATACTGCACTGTAGCTACTGATGCTGCTGATTAGAATGTAATGACCGTGTCACGTGAGTGTAATTTTAATTGCCCGTCAGTCCGACTTGATGATCAAGCAAACCGATAGAGGGAGAAGATCATCTCAAGGGCATTTTTCATTTCTCCGGCCTATTCAAATCCTCTGGTGCGTAACTCACATGTGACTGCCTCCAGTTAACGACATTCAAATCAGATGAATGTAACAACATAAAATCATATCTTTGAAATATTTTCAACACCAACAATTTCTTGTGGAAGACAGTTACAGAACCAAAATATCTGTCTTCTTTTTTTTATTCCAGCACCATTTAATGTACGTGCTTGCCCTCAGTCCCCTGACTGCCGTTCACATGAGGGACCATTCTTCACGCAAAACAGCATCAATCTTTAAAATGTGTGAGGATTGCATGGCTACTGGCCGTAGCGTGTGGCTGACTGCATTATCTCGCTGCCTGCCAGCCTGCCTGCCAGCCTGCCTGTACTACTTCATAAATAAAGCCATTCCACACCACTGAATGCACTGAGGATAGGTAGATAGGTACTCATTCTTCTGTCATGGGACGATTCAAGCCCCCTCTCACTCACTCAACCCTGATGGATTGACTTCTCGGGGTAGAACTAAGGGAGGTAGTGAAGTAAATCGAATATATTGACAAGAAACAAACAGTGAAAGTATCTGATATTATCTTTTCCTTCATTGCCACATCATTGTCAATGTCAATTGATTGTTGTCATTTTTAAAAGTGTTATGTTTTGTGACTATTTTCCTCTTGCTTTTTTTAACTGTCGATTCTGAGGGGATAAGTAGCTGGCGGCCATTTTCTTTCCTCCCCTTCACTCTCCCCCAAATTCTCCCATTGATTGGCAATATAAGGCTTGAATTTGTTTAAGCACTTCTAGTAACTTTCAATACAGCCGTCTACGGCGCTTTACGCTACACCGCAATATACACACAGCACAGGGTCTGTGAGTGATTTCCAGGCGGATCAGTCAGGGTTTGTGCTGATGCTGGGGGAACAGAGTGAAGGCCTGACTGAAGTGTTGGGTCTGACAGAAACCTCCATCTGATCCATGCAGCTCCCGATGGGCCTCAGGGGCTAAAGCCCTCCAGAGCCCGTTGGTGTGTGTAATCAGCCCCCCACCATCACCAGCCTCTCAAGGCCCTTTCTCTGTCTCCACACCAAATAAGAGCGTGAAAAATGTAGGGGGATACGAGGAGGATCTGAGCCAAGCAAAACGGGAGGGCCTTGTTTTAAACATGTTTATTTTTGAAGACGCCCTCACGGTGATGTGGCTGTGCGCTGATGTTCCAGCAGTCTCAGGTGTGGAAGTTTGAACAAACAGGCCTTTGTTGAAGGAGAGAGAGGGAACAGGGAGAGGGGCCGGGTGTTTTAAGCCCTGCTGTTATCTTACGCCCGCTGCAGGGTTGAGCAGCGAATTAGGACTGTGGCTCTGCTCCTCTTTCCCTGAGGCCCCAGCCCCAGAGAGTGAGAGGATAGAGAGGGAGTGGGGGGAGAAGTGGGGAGAGGGAGACATGGGGGGAGGGAGAGAAAGAGAGTGGGATGGAGAGAGGAAGCGGGAGAGAAGGTGGGAAAGCTGGCAAAGCTTCTCACTTTTTTTCTTTCTGCCTGCTTCCTACTTAAGGGGGAAGCCACAACATGGCATACATGCACTCTGTGGCATGCTTGGGTGGACGGTGAAAGATTGTGTGGAAGAATTTGTAAAATATGTATTTGTTTTCCACATTGGCGGCTTTGATTGAATTCTAGCCTAAAGCATTTTTGTATGCACTCGGCTTGAATCCTTGCTCCTTGGCAAACACACACACACACACACACACACACACACACACACACACACACACACACCACACACACACACACACACACAACACACACACACACACACACACACTACACACACAACACACACACACACACACACACACACACACTCTCACTCACTTTCACACTCACACACACACGCACTCTCTCACCAGCCAGCATCATAATAGAACAGCAGCCAGCCTCCGCAAAGTGGATCATTATTTACTAAACAGGTTGCTTGCCTAACAAGAGAAGACTGATTACCGTAAAGGCTGCTATCAAAACCCTGGCGCTGGAGGAACATCCATCATAATTGATGTGTTGCAAAGCAGATTATACACATTAATGCACACCACTCCCAGAATTGACAGCTCCAACTGAAACATGACAAATTCCATAATGCGAAAAAAGGTATTTTACTCTCTGGGTATTAGGATGCATAACGGCAAGTAACAAAGGAGCATTTTGCATGTTGTGTGTGTGTTGTTACGCCCCCCCCCCCCCCCCCACCTCTCTCTGCTCTTCACTCCCCACTCCTTAATTACATTTTATGTGTTGCAGATGATTCCTTCTGTAGTGTAAACTGTTGTTGGCCTGGCAGGACTTCTCCTCAGTTCATGATATATTCACTCATCTGTGTTAGCTAATCCTAACATGGCATTAGCTACGTAGCTGCTCCATACGATGTGTTTGAGCTGGGGGGGACAGCTGCCGATTATTTACAGAACTCCACGTGTGTTACGCGCAGCACAACAGATAAGCTCATTTAAATTGGCTTGCTCATTCATTTGGACGGCATTAGCCTGCTCTACCCCTGTATAATCACCGGCAGGCGTTGCTGGTATAAATAGGCTTTTGGGATAGATGGGCGTTTCACTCCTCACTCCTCTCTCTCTAGTTCAGTTAATCAACTCAATAGTGTTGAGAGGGTCTGCCACTGGAACTTCTGTTTCCTTACTGTTCAGTAGTGTACATCGCGGTGGAGGGGGAAGGAGATTTGTATCCGTGGCCGACGTGAGTAAGACGTTTAAGCGTGTCTTACTCACGCAAGGCTGCCGGCCCAGACAGCATCCCTAGCCGCGTCCTCAGAGCATGCGCAGACCAGCTGGCTGGAGTGTTTACGGACATATTCAATCTCTCCCTATCCAAGTATGTTGGCCCCACATGCTTCAAGATGTCCACCATTGTTCCCGTACCCAAGAAAGCGAAGGTAACTGAACTAAATTACTATCGTCTCGTTGCACTCACTTCTGTCATCATGAATTGCTTTGAGACACAAGTCAAGGATCATATCACCTCTATCTTACCTGACACCGTAAACCCACTTCAATTTGCTTACCATCCCAATAGATCCACAGACGATGCAATTGCCATCGCACTGCACACTGCCCTATCCCATCTGGAGAAGAAGAATGCCTATATAAGAATGCTGTTCATTGACTATAGCTTAGCATTCAACACCATTGTACCCTCCAAGCTCATCATTAAGCTTGAGGCCCTGGGTCTGAACCCCACCGTGTGCAACTGGGTCTTGGACTTCCTGAGGTAGGAAGGTAGGAAACAACACCTCCACTTCGCTGATCCTCAACACTTATGGCCCCACAAGGATGCGTGCTCAGCCCCCTCCTGTACTCCCTGTTCACCCATGACTGGGTGGCCACACACGCCTCCAACTCAATCATCAAGTTTTCAGACAACACAACAATAGTAGGCCTGATTACCAACAATGACGAGACAGCCTACAGGGAGGAGGTGAGGGTCCTGGGAGTGTGAGGTGAGCTTCCAGTTCCTCGGCGTACACATCACTGACAAACTGAAATGGTCAACCCACACAACAGCGCCTCATCAACCTCAGGAGGCTGAAGAAATTTGGCTTGGCACCTAAAACCCTCAACTTTTACAGATGCACAATTGAGCGCATCCTGTTGGGCTGTATCACCGCCTGGTACAGCAACTGCACCGCCCGCAACCGCAGGGCTCTCCAGAGGGTGGTGCATCCCTGCCCAACACATCACCAGGGGCAAACTACCTGCTCTCCAGGACAGCTACAGCACCCGATGTCACAGGAATGCCAAAAAGATCATCAATGACAACAACCACCCGAGCCACTGCCTGTTCACACCGCTATCATCCAGAAGGTGAGGTCAGTACAGGTATATCAAAGCTGGGACTGAGAGACTGAAAAACAGCTTCTATCTCAAGGCCATAAGACTGTTAAATAGCCATCACTAGCACATTAGAGGCTGCTGCCCTATATACATAGACTTGAAATCACTGGCCACTTTAATAATGGATCACTAGTCACTATAATTATGTTGACTTATTTTGCATTACTCATCGCATATGTATATACTGTATTCTATCCTATTCTATTGTATCTTAGTCTATGCTGCTCTTACATTGCTCATCCTAATATTTATATATTCTTAATTCTATTCCTTTACTTTACTTTAGATTGTGTGTATTGTTAGATATTAATTGTTAGACATTACTGCACTGTTGGAGCTAAAAACACAAGCATTTTGCTACACCCACAATAACATCTGCTAAACACGTGTATGTGACCAATAACGTTTGATTTGATGATCTTTATATCGGTTTATGGCTATTTGATATAGGCCTACACCTGATGTTCTTAAAGAGAGAGATTTAAATGTTTTGAAGTTTATTAATGGTTTATAATCATTGTTAATTTGAACCATTTTCATAGTTATTCGTTTTGTAATGTATTTAATTTCCAAAATATTTTGCTTCAGAATAGTATGTTCAGTTGTTCACGTGTACCTGTAGTTGATTTCACTAGTAGCCATTTTTTTAAATCCAGGCTGCGTTCATTGATTATGAGTTGAGACTGAGTGCACTTTCCCACAAGGTTTCTATAACACTAGGTGAGCCTGAAGTGCATTGTCTATGGTTAAAATGCACTGTATTACACAAGATTGTATGTGTAATATAACATGTTTCAATTACATGTTGTCTTATGTACAAACACAAGTATTATTAGTAATATTATTAAGTATTTATCATGTTGTAAATTGTGCTATTTTATCACAGCATACATTGACTTTGATTAACTCAATATGCAACATTTTTAATTCAGAGTCTATTTTAGACTGTTATTGTGAACCGTATTATTGTTTTAATACATTTTGTTGAAAAGAAGCCAGCAGTAGCTGGATCTCTACTGTGTGTTTATGTGTAGAGAGGAGCGAACTCTTCAGAACTGTGTCGTTAGATTAGCAACACACCCACTCCTTAGGCTCCGAGCTCTTAATTAACACTCCGTGTTAATCACTTTGAAACCAGCCACGGTAATGACATTCCATCATACAGATCGCTACACTCACTACACCTCACACAATATTTCCTCCTTTCATTTCACCTCTCTGCCTGTGTGTGTGTGGAAAGATACTATAGTATTCCAATGAGCGCTTTCATTAAATGGATGTGTGTAAAAATGTTTTTTTTCTTCTATTTTCGGAAGGGAATTGTATTGAACAAAACTGTCAATCACTTTGTGGCATCACATTGACTATACAAACACTTAGTATGATATGACACCAAATACGATAGGAAATAAAACACCCCAACTCCTCCTTCTACACTCAGCCATCTGTGGATATGCATTTTTTTTATTTTTTTTACTGTTTTCCCCAAGACTTAATATAACTTAATGGCACATTAATATGTGTTAGGATACATGGGGCACACAGTATGCTATCTAATCCATTAACCGAGTTCCTACTTTATATACACTGATATAGGCTGTTTTAAGTACATGTTGGCTAAATATCTTCCCGGAATCTGCCTGCCTGACTACGCGTTAGCTGAAGTAATGATTTTCGATATAAGTTAAGCTGATTTGCCTAAGCTACCGAGTAATTAACTGAACTTAATCATTTCATTTCAATTCATTTCCATCACCTGAATTATATTTTGTACTCCCTTTTGTGATGTTTGCATCTGCTTGAGTCCATGCCTTAGCCTCAGCCCTGTCAGGCATTTAGAGATATACCTTTTAATTCTGTAGCCACACTGACCTCTAGTGGTGCCTGGTCCCAATCAGGTCCTCTCTGCGTCTCTGTCCCTCCCTTGCAGAGATGACATTTAACTGGGCTCAGTGGTGGCCAGACAGACACTCGCGCTGTGTTCCCAAATGACAACCTTTTTCCCTACATAGTGCACTATTTTGGACCGTAGCCCAACGGGGTGCCATTTGGCACGCAGCCGCAGTCCCATCTCAGGTAATGAATCCGCTTTTGACGGACGGTCTCGTCGGAAGGCTTTACCCTCCAAACGCCCAGAGCTGGGATTGCCCACGACGGGCCGTGGAGAGATTAAGAGTCAATGTAATGAGAGCAAAAGAGGTTATTTTAGCTCCTTTGTCTCTCGTCCTTTCCTCTCACTCTGTACGGAGACTGACTTAACTCCGCACTAACTCCGCGCGGGCCAATCGCATGGGCATTGACTTCTTTCTTTTTATCATTCCTCTCGCTCCTCTCCTCCCTCGGGCCGGCTTCCTCTCTCTCTCTTTTTCCCCCTTTCCCTGCACCTCTGTTTTCCCTTGCGTCCATCCATCCATCCATACCCACTTATCCATACGATCCCATCTCCTAAAGGGGATGGTAAGATCTTTAGAATATGGGAAAATGCACACACTACTACTCTGCAGACATGGTAATAGACATAATAGGGTCGGGTCTTGCATTTAATAAACAATTACCCATCAATTATGAATGAAGGCCCAGCGATGGCCTGGATTCCTGGGTGAGGGAGGAGAGGAGAGAGAGATAAAGAGGTGGATGAATAGATGAATAATGTAGACGAGTAGAAAGATGCCCATTGGAGAGAAGAGACGCTCACCAAACACCTCGGCCCACACAGCTAGAGCCAATTATCTCACTGTGGTAATGATCATCATATCCCCCCAAACCTGGCTGACATTTACCCACACGTCACGCCCTGCATCTCGCTTCACCTCGTCTCGCTCTTGACTAACACACACTCACTTATGCCGGAGACGCGCAGAAGAACAGAGAGACACACATTGTCCAATTGCACTCTCCACTATTAGGTGCAACTTTTATTTTTCTCATGTTTTACAGAATATTTCCCCTGCTTGCTTTCTTAGTTTCCCCCTAAGGTGTTTGGGGGGGTTTGGGTGGCAGTTAAAGCAGCGACCATCATAGCCCTAGACCTGTCGCTCCCGTTTTGAATTACAAATCAATCAGGACCTTCCATGGCCACGGCCCCGCTATCCCCCCACCGTCCCCACCATCCCCACTGCCCCACCAAGGTCACCCAGATTACAGAAGGTTACCAGCGAGAGAACGAAGAAGAGTGGGAGAGGGGGCCAACGATTCGAGGATTAGCATAGCAGTTCCCAATAGTGAAGGAATTAAACGGGGAAAGTTAGACGCTAGCCCAACAAAACGAACCTGCTTTTCTGCTCCGTTAGAATACGTTAGCCGGAGATATTATGGATGGAGAGGGGGAGAGAGTCGGAGAAGGGATATTTTGGCCCCCTCGGATCAGAGGCTGGGCCGGAGGTGCTCAAGGCAACCCGTTAGTGTGGAGAATGAGCCCGAATCAGGGAGCCGCAATTGAACCCCAATTGAGCCCCAGTGGATGGCTCCTCTATGGGCCAAGGCTGGATAACACGGACATCTTGGATCCCTGGTGGGTCCCCAATGGCTCCCTCAGGCCCCGGGGCTCTCCTTGTAATGGGATCAGAGGCAGCCAGGACCCAGCCTGGACACAGTGCAGCTAGACACACTATTAGCCGAGTCTGTGGCATAAAGGAGGCTACCGGCTGCAACTACTTCATCAGTACCTTCCTTCTTATACTGTAGTTCTTGGTATGTTCATAGACTTGCATATAGACATCTGGCCATGTAATTGAATGTATGTCCATATGCATGACCATATGCCTAGGCTATTCACGTGAACACCCATATAAAATAGGGAGTTCAGTAATTGTTCCCTTTTTCATTTCATTTGAACACTGAAAGAGAGATATGCAGAGGGATCACATTAACGTTTCAGAGAAACCTTGATACGGTTTGTCCTGGCTTCCTGCACGGAGATATTAACTGACTATATGAACGCTACAGTGTTCTGTTCTCTCTGTCGCTGGTTGGATTGACATTTTCCTAATGATGTGCTTTCTGTCTCTCTTCTATGTCCCCCCACTCACCTCTCAGCCCGCCCACTGATTTAAAACACATACAACTGTAACCGCCTGCCTTTATTGTCAGAATAAAACAGAAACGCGGTTCGAGACACCTTTGGTCCCCCCCTCCGCGCCTCCATCTGTTGAACATCTGGAATTGTGTGGCGGAAATAATTGGAAGTCAATTTGTTTGAAGAAATGTTTCGACGTCTGTTTTGATTCATAAAAACCTCTGGAAATCGCATTCATTTTTATAGGGTTTCGAAGCCCAGCTGGTTATTTTTCATCCCTTTGTGTTCCGTCGTTAATGTGATGGTTTGCTAGCGTGTGACGTGGGAGTTTGTGAGAGACTGGTCATGGTGTGGTCTCGCCTCGTAAAGGCTCAATGGACTGGAGGCCCAGCCCCAAAGGATCATGGAATATGTTGGGGTGGTACTGTACAGTGTGGCAGAGGGGCGCTACAGTATCTGCAAATATCAAATGACACCCTGGTTCTGGTCAAAAGTAGTGCATTATATTATAGGGAATAGGGTGTCATTTGGCCATGGTCAAAAGTAGTGTACAAGATTGGCAATGGAGTGCAATTTGCCATATGTATCCAGTGCCCAGGATCTCTGGATCAGAATCAGCATGCTGTTTACCACACGGCAACTCTGAGTCGAGGCATGAAAATACATATGACACTTGATGTTTGGGCCCTGCTGTCACTTTGTTACTCACAGTCAAATTTCATTTAACTTGTGCACAAGCCTTGTCACAGGCCAGATGCTGATGACTGTTTGTAAATTGTATTTTTCCCCCCCTCCTGCTCGGGTTGGTGTGGCAGGTGAGGAGGTGAGAAAATGGTGTGTGTGCCTATGCGCACGCACATATACATATGCAAGTGTGTGTGTGTGTGTGTGTGTCAGAGTGCTCGTTGTGTTTCAAAGTTGCCATTGGCAGCTTCAGCAGGTGAAAGCATTGTAGCGCGCTAGGCTGGCAGCTGTGGCATGCTGTACAGGTGACAGCTCTGCAGCATCCGTGTCAACTTTAGTGGGAAAAGGGGTGAGAAATTGTTGTGGTGACAGAACTCTGCGCTAGCACCTCGGAGGTTCATTACATCTATTGGGTTTATAAGACTGGTGAGTCTGTATTGGAGTCCATATACTGTACATCTAGAAGAAACCCAAATGTACTCCTTGTAATTTTACTGGGGTAATGTTAAAATTATGTTTTAAATATATATATTAGAAAGTAAGGAGTTGATTTCACATTAACATGAAAGCCTTTTGGGATTTGTTCGTTTGCCTTGCTCGTTAATTCAACCACAATAGTACTAAAACTCTCTGGTTTTGTGTTGGTATTGGTAAAACGAGAGCTTTTTGGGGTTTTGACATGAGTACACAGCATACTGCTGCTACCTACTGGTGAATTATGGCAGTGAACTACTGCTGCCTGGAAGTGGTGAGGTAATGCTCAGCTACGCACAGAAGTTATACAATAAAGCAATGGAAAGCTTATTCTACAAACCACACAGTTTTGGCAGTTATTCTAGTAGAATAATAATTACAATCTCTGTCGTGTGCAGAAGGTTAGACAGAGGGCATGGCAGCACCATATCAAGGAAGGTTTTAAATATAATAAACTAGTCTGTTTTACATCTTTACATTCATCTTTAGTTATTGAATGTATCGGTTAATGTCTCCTATATTAAACTGTTATCGGATACTCTTAACAATGTCCGACTGTTTTGTCAATCTAAATAAGACATGTTGTGTCCCTGTCTTGCCCCTGAGTTTCCAAAGCTGTGGTTTAATGAACTGTGATATTCCCGAATAAAAGTTCCTAGTTCTGATGTCACCGTTGCCTCAGGCCACATCACTGTTTGAAGCCCTTGAACTTTGTTCAATATTGTCTTTGATGTAGCAAGGAAACTGGACAGGGTTGAAATACATTCAAATGATGAAATGTGTTGATTCATTTAGTCACATAATGATAAGCTTGTGTATCCAAATGATTTTTTTTTTTTTTTTTTGCAATAGGAGAGTATCTGGAGAGAATCGTATTGACATCAAAATGTAAATTGTGCCTTTGGAAAATGTATTTTAGTCACGCAAAGTTCTCCGAGACCCTCCATGTTTTCTCTTTAATGAAAATCCATATTTACCTTCCATAATTTCGTTGGCCAATTACCCATAAACATCACTCATCGCTTTGTAGTTGGCCTGCCTATATTTCATAATGATTCGTGGTTCAATTTTATTTTGTAGCTGGAGAGGAGATGCAAGCAGGAATCTTTCGATTTCATTATGGGAGAAACATACAGCTAATAACATTCTAAAACATTAATTTAGAAGAGCTTTGATGAGGAACACAGGGTATCCACTGAAACGCATTGAAATGTTGTTTTTTCCACTCTGGACTGTTTGTTGTTTTATTAATGCATAACTTTTACATGATTAGAAAATATCCACTAATTAAAGATTTCTTCTAAAGATTTCAGCATTATATGTATCCAAAACAAGTCTGACTAAACTTTTCTGAGTAAATTTTTTAAGCAACTATTTTGATTCTCAATGATTAATTTGACATATTCTTTCAAATCAGTCATCTAGCTTCTTCATAGAACTTTTTAACGACCGCGTTTTTTAAAGCCTACTCTATACTCTCCTTTAATTCTGCCTTTTCCCTGTCCTTAAGAGCCGTTATCTGGATCGTCATCATCACTCCTCATTTTCCCATTCTCTCTGTCTTCTCTCTGTCGCTCATTTACTGTCTGTCACCCTGGGTGAAACCTTCATTTTACCCACACTCTCACCTTTGTTCAGACAGTTCCCCTGTATGGACCTTCATTCGTCAGTTTAGCCTCATAGGTCTTGCCTCTGACTATGTGATAATCAACCTCTCTGTCACTCTTCCTGGTTCATAACTGAAATGCTCCTGTTAGATAGGAGAATAATGAAAGTTAACAGGTCTCTCCATCATTTTTTTTATTTTAGCGTAATTATCTGTGATAGAGTAGGCAATATTACAAATTAAACACGAGAGCTTTTGTGTTGGGTATGTGGTAAGCATGTGTGATTATATAATGGGAAAAAAACACCAAGTCTGATTTATTAAAAAAAGGGGTTTATTATATTTTCCCCACCCCCACTAAGAATAAAAAAAGAGAGCATGTTAGATAATGTCATGTTTTTTTTAGGAATACATGGATTAAAACACATAAATACATACAACATTTTGTAAAAATAAATTTAAAGACAAACAAAGGAAGTGTTAGGCTTTTTCGCCAAAGTATCACTGTTCCATTTTAATTTCTGACTAAAAGAGGAACCACCAGTAACTAGCTCTAGATAGGGCCCATCAGTGAACCTCAATGGTTTAAAGTCTTTTTATACAATAACTGTAATAGTACACATCTGAAAAGGACACTGTCCTCTTTTGGCATATTGCAAAGACACAGTATAGTTTACAGTGGTGTACAACAACCCCAGTGTCCAATGCATTGTGGAGCAGGATTATATGATCAGTATGGACCGATTGTCTTTCTCCCTTTTTCTCACGAGTCTGGTTCTGTCCGCGAGGTATGTACTCTCCACCAAAGTTTGTAAAAAGTGGGAGTGCCAGTGGTAACTAACCCTGGTCCTGGAGAGCCACAGGATGTGCAGGCTTCTGCTCCGGCCCAGCACTAACACACCTGAGCCCACTAATCAAGCTCTCAATGATTCGAGCTGGTCAGTAGAATCGGATGTGTTGTTGGTGCTGGGCTGGAACAAATCCCTGCACCACTTTGTGAGGGTGACCAACTGCTCTATGTCCTTTGAACTTTGACACGGGGTCACCGTGGGGTCGCGGAGGGGTCAGGGATCATAGGTCGTCATCGCCATCGTCCGAGCTGAAGCTGCTCCTGTGACTGGAGTCCTTGGAGGCGTCGGGTGAGCCGGCGGAGAGAAGCGGGTCGATGCCGAACGGCGAGAGCGGGTTGTCCATGAGGATCTCGTCCAGCCGTTGCTCCTCTTTGAGCGTGGCGCTGAAGAAGTCTGTGAAGTGAGACAGCGGGTCGGAGAAAGTGGTGGAGCCGTCAACCACCCCCTGACCCTGGTCTGTAACCCCAGTGACACCCCCAGTGGTCATGGCTGGCATGGAGGTCCTCTGGAGGTACTCCCCGTCCAGCTCTTCCTGGTACAGGGGTGGCTGGGGACCCTGCTGTGACTGGGGAGCCAAGGGCTGCTGCTGTTGTTTGAGGAGGTGGGAGGAGAGCTCTACAGTACCCAGGGCAGTGGCCATGCTGGGGAGGCCGTGAGCACGGGCCTGGATCTCCAACTCCTGAAACGCACAGAAAAGGACCANGTCTGGTAGATTATTATGGATTGACTTTAGAACTTCTTCGGGATCGGGGGCGGTTGAGCTAACTAATGCGATTAGAATGAGGTTGTAAGTAACAAGAACATTTCCCAGGACATAGACATATCTAATATTGGCAGAAAGCTTAAATTCTTGTTAATCGAACTGCACTGTCCAATTTACAGTAGCTACTACAGTGAAAGAATACCATGCTATTGTTTGAGGAGAGTGCACAATTTTGAACATGAAAAGTTATTAATAAACAAATTAGGCACATTTGGGCAGTCTTGATACAACATTTTGAACAGAATTGCAATGGTTCATTGGATCAGTCTAAAACGTTGCACAACAGTGATGCCATCTAGTGGCCAAAATCTAAACTTGCCCTGGCCTGAAATAATACATTAGGGCTTTTCTCTTGCATTTCAAAGATGATGGTACAAAAAAATGACAAAAGAACGGTTGTTTTTTCTTTGTTATGTCTCTAACCAGATCTATTGTGTTATATTCCACTACATTCTTTTCACATTTCCATGACCTTCAAAGTATTTCGTTCCAAATGGTACCAAGAATATGCATATCCTTGCTTCAGGGCCTGAGCTACAGGCAGTTAGATTCGGGTATGTCATTTCAGTCGAAAATTGAAAACAAAAAAAAGGGGGTAATCCTTAAGAGGATTCTAATAGCACTCTAATGTAGTGGAGGCCAATCCATTTAATCAACCTCTCGTCTCCAGACCCCCCCTCTCAGGAAGCCAGGGCCCTTGGGGTTTGTGTCATAAACATGACAGGGAGGAACCAATGACAAAACCTCATCAATCAGCTACCAGCAATATGGTTCACGCCTCCCCATCGACCCTCTACTAACAGTAACACTATGGATAATAGTCTGTTTGTCAGTCTACCTTGATAACGGTTAACCTAGCATGCCGTTTAGCTAAAGAAAAACACGGGGGATGAAAAACAAAGTGTCGAGTAATGCGATGCAAGTTAGAAGCATCACTGTTCCCGCGTTACGTGATGCAAAGTTATAACCGTCTGTTTTTCTCAGTTTAAACATCTTTCTGTAGGATTCCAACAGTACATTTAAGTAAGACTAGCTGTGATGCTTCTGTGGGTGACGCTTGGTGTCGATGCCGTCTTTCTCCCTACAGTGTGTTATCAACTGTCATCAGCACTTATTTGGCTAACACTGTGAAGCTAGCATTCTGTTCGATGCTTTCGTTAGCTCTCTCCACATTAAATGTCTCTTTACGCCTCTTTTGAGTTGTATGTGTTTTGTTGGTCTCAACGTCCTTTAGGATGACACTGTTCCATTGAGAAGTTTAGCTTGACTCGGCATAAGAGACAGATCCGTGAATGTGCTGATTCATTCGGTGGTTAATTGCGACGTCTCAGTGGCTGAGGACTTGTGGTAACGTCTCCACTGTCTACTTGGCTCTGCTCTGCTGCCATGTCAATTATTGTGTCTTGGAGAGGAGAGGTGGAAAAGAGGAGAGGTGATGGGGAACTGCTTGACAAACATCAATACGAGCAGGGCCGGTCTCTGCCAGGGAATGGGGGTGTAAGGGTATGGGGGTTAGTTAGGTATAGAGCACTGAGCTAGCTGAGGAAGGGGTGGGAGGGCCTCTATTGAGCATCAGGGCCCTGTGATGGTGCGCATTGGCATGGTGTTAAGGATGAGGAAGTCGCTGGGTTGGGGAGCTGTAGTGGTAGGGGGCTGAGTTTTGAGGGTGTCTGTCTTTCTCTCTCTCCATAGTCCATACCTGGATCCTGAGCAGTAGCCTCCTGTTGGCCTGCTCCATCTTCTTCTGCCTGTTCTCCAGCTCTCTGGCGTGCTGCTGCTCCTTCTGCAGCCACTTGATGTACTCCACCGACGCCTTGAGAATGGTGCCTTTGTTCCAGCGCATATCACTACGGCAGAGGGACGTAAAAGATAACCTTTTATTCACCGCCTCAGCGGAATGTTCTGTACAAAAACTTACGCAGGGACCCATTTTTTATATATGAATAAGAAATGGTGATTTACATGGCCAATTATTCATTCTCGGACATTACATCCAGCCTTTGAATGGGAATTTTAATAGAATAGTTAAGTATAAGTGCGTCTGCAGAAAGTCCATTTTGGAACCGCTTGTATGGGAAAATTAATCCTCAAGTAAAAATAGGTGTCGGAAGAGGGGGGAAAATGTGACTTTAGAAGAAGCCAAGAGTGCAGGCCCTATTCCCTGATACCATTACTTTTTAAAAAGGAGGAAGCAGCTGTAAAATGCACCTTTCGTTGGAACAAGACATTGGTCTGCTCTACAGCTAATAATCTTCTTTATCTTGTCTTAATGGCACGGCGACAGCGGTAACCTTCCATTTAAATTCTATCAAAAGTTAAATTGCTGTTGGGCCAGTCGGATTCCAATTCCGGCTTCCCTATTCCATCTTAGTGGGCCAATTGTGCTCAAACTTTGATTCAAATGGGTGGTGGCCTTCTTTGCGTTTGACCCCAATCTTCATCATTGAGCTCTAAGCTGTAGTCTACTGTTGAGTGCCCAAGGAGGACACAGACTCACTACTTTGCAGAGCGTGAAGACTACAATAGCTACTCAAGTACACCCTTGAAATAGAAGCAAAATGTGCTCTTGAGTATTAATTTGAATTCAATTAACAACATTTAGCGGCCTGTGCTTAGTATTTCATATGCTTAACACCAGCCAGACATTTGCGCTTCTTTTCATGGCAATAGACTTGATCATGGGGAGTTTCTTTGAGTCAGGTAAGCTAATGTTTGGAACATAATAAAGACTGAGAAAAGTGTAATAAGCGCAAGATCACTTACGGGTCATTCGACTTTGGTATCATTGTTCCAAGTTCTTTGATTCTGTAGTTGATATTGTATCTTCTTCTTCTTTCAACTGGTCAGAGAGAGAGAGAGCGAGAGGACATTGAGTTACTTTAGTGCCCCACACAACATTTCCCGAACGGTACTCTGTATTGAGCAGGGCGACTCTTACTCAAGTTGTGATTGTCTTTCTTCTGTCGTTCTTTGGCCATCACTCTCGTTTCATGTTCTGTGAAACACAAAGAAGAACACAGCCTGATAAGAAACGCACACAGAGTATCAAAGAAGCTCCAGTCAGTCGATACACAGTTCTGGCATGGATATTTCTGGGGTGGCAGACAGTGGAGATCATCTTTGCCACCACAGACACAAAGTCTGAACCTTCCACAGAGTCTGAACCTTCCACACACTCACACACACAGTGAAAGGGCTCAATTTATCCCACTCGCTCCCAGCCCGCCTGGCATACATAACTGCGTCTCTTCTCTTTGGTTCATTGTGAAAAATCTGTGTCCTCTTTTAAGCCACTCAGACTGGCAATTAAGTCTGCTTAACAAATTTGCTGATCTACCCATGAGGTGAAAGGCATGCTATATCATTCATATTCACATTCACATTCACATTTCTCCCAAACTATATAATTAGAACCTGTGATTGGATTTCTCAATTCGTCTCTGTTGATTCAATAAGGTCATTTAGACCTCTGTGTAACTGCCCGTTGTTCCCGACCGCACACTTATATGAAAAATATACTAATTCACTTATTTTCTCGTCGGAGTGAAGCGTTCTTGAGGCATCCTTTCTATTTCCTAAATCAATTAGCTTTACTCGATGCATGGCATTTATAAAACATTTCTCAGAGGTCCTTTGTGTCGCGGACTATGGACAGAGGCCATTGATAATGAGGGATGTGAGTGATACAACTGTAGTCCAAACACTACACATTTAAGGGAAAAATCTATTTGCTACATGTAAACATATTACATACCCTATAGAAGCGATCCGTAATTTATCCAAAACAAATCCATGTTGAACCTGCACTTCCATTATAATGAAGTGACTGACAAGTTGTAGATGCTGTATAGAATACACAATGGCAATCGGCTGAGAGCAGACAAACTTAATCTAAGGATATTCATGAGTTTACTTAGTAATAAGTTGAATAGTTTGTGTAGGATTAACGTTGTACACATCAGGGTTGAAGAAGAGGGCCTACACAGCATTTTGTCATAATTTTACTCAGCTAAAGAAGAAAAATGACTAAATGGATTACTCTTTCTTGTTTCCTGTTGTCGGGCACCTTAAAAAAATGCTAAACTTATTCATTCCTAAAAAAAAAAAATGGATGCCAGTAACTGACATGATTTACACTTGTCAGGAATGTGTCACCTAGAGTGTTGTGCTTTTATGCTACAGTGTGTGGTTGAGTTTCACACTTCTATCCTCTTTCGATGTGATCATGCATTGATTATTTTGATCATCTTTAGTGCTATGATGTGTGTTCGTACCTGTGACTTCCCTTTTTACAGTAGTGAGCTTAGTGGGGCGTGAGGTGGGTGTCATTCGGCCATGAGGGGCCGTAGTCATACCTGGTTCACACCCATAGATGTCCAGCATGCTTCTGCTAAGCACCTGGAGAGAAGAAAAGGAGAGGAGGAAGATGTCAGGGAATGGTTGAACACAGACGCACAGACACAGAGAGATAACACTTCATTCAGACTTGGGGACCTCAAGTTCACTAAGTCATTGAAACTTTTGGAAGCAGATTGACTTTTGAAAGCATTTGAAAGCATTGAAATGGTGGCAGGAATTTGTAAGGCTTTCAGATGAGGGCAAACATAGCACTGTTGGCAGTCCTGTCACTTCTCAGCCCTCAGGGCGTTGCTTTGTGTGATCCAGCAGGAGAGGCTAGGGGCCTCCATGTCTCCCCACCAGGGGCCCTGCCTGACCACAGCCCTGTTTGCGTCCCCTAAGGCCCTCTCAGGTCCTTCTCTGAGGGTACGACCTCGCTCCGTGCCCCTGTTTACTAGCCTAATAGTACCATTATCAGTGGCCACAATGGCTACTCAGCTTGAAAGGGCCCCAGAACACAGAGGCGTCTGTGTGTTCAAAATAGCACCCCACTGGATGAAAGCCGGGTCATAACCCGCCCAAACAGACACCAAACTGTTTTTCTACGCCGCTTGTCCACTGTGAGAAAATAGGCATATATTTTCCGAACAAGCCGGATAACTACGGTCTCTTTTAGGAACTCTGTTGGAATGAAGAGGGATGCATGTATGCATGTCTAATCTTAGGGAGCCGTGCATTTTTGGGAATCCTACAAAAGCCGGCATAGACGCCACAAGCTGTGTAAAGACAATTTGTCACTGTGTATGTGTGAAATTCAGTTCCTAGGGTAGTGTAGAGAGGGATAGGAATAGAGGTCAAGTTATGGGAGGGAGGGAAGGAGGGAGTGAGAGGAAAATAAGGAACTGCAGACATTTCAATATTTGCAGTTAGTTTGCTTTCTCTCTCTCTCATTATCTCTAACAGGGGGGGTACTTATCAAAATGAAAGATTGCGACAGTCCCCCGACTGCTCACATCGTAATCACTTCAATCCGCTCCCATCTGTGTTCCTGGGATATGTTGACATGGCAAAACGACGTGATGCATCGTACTGTATGACTAATTAAAATGAATTGATCCATTTAAGCACGCTATCATGTCAGAACAAACCCATCGGGAGTGTAGGCATTAACCCAATCCAATGCCTCACTGCCTCGCTCTAAATCTCTCCTCCTCTCCCTTTTTTTTCCTGTCGCTCTGATCTTCAATCTCTACACCCCCCTCCCCCCCGTCTTGTCTTTCCTACACACACACACACCCCTCTGCTTTTCTGTCACCCCGTTTTTCTCTCTCTCCGTTTCTATGTGTGTGTTTGTGTGCATGCCTGCCTGCTTGCCTCTGTCTTTCTCTATCTCTCTTCATCTCTATCTCTCTGTCTGGTTGGCCTCTCCTCAATGCCTCTCTCTTGAAATGCGGTGGGAACACATTTTCCTTTAGTACCACATACCTCTGTGGTGAGTTCAGGTGTGTCTATAATCGCTACTCAAATGAGTCTTTGTTTTTTGGAATTCAACTCCAGATATAATTCGCACTGGGAGCACTTGTCTCTGCTGCCGTCCATGCATTTTTCTAATGGAATGCCTAGTCTGAACAATATATTTTTTGTTGTAGTAGATATCTAGCATAGTCTCTCCGTTCTCCCTCTGTCTTATTGACTACCATTCCCAAACTCCATGGCAGTGACCAGTGTCCATGTAGGGCTTTCAGCAACAAAAAAAAGAAGAATCACAGACTTAGTGTTTATACTAATTAACACATTATTTCCCACACTGTCATCAATTACCGTGTAATGACATCACTTGCGGATTAATCCGTATTGTTCGGCAGCTTGAGAAATGTGAGAAATGCTTTAAGCCTCAACCCAGGTGAAATGAACTTTGACTCATCGGTGGACTTAATCTGACCTCACACAAAGCCAGCTCCTTTTTTTCCCAAGCAAGTCAAGCCTGAAAGTTCATGTTTGGCAGAGGAAGTAGTTCTCATATTCCCCTTTTAAGTCCTTTAAAGAAGTTAGTTAAGCAACTTAACTTTAAAGCTGAACTTAACTACCCCAATATATGCTCTTCGTGAGTGTCAAGAAGATCAAGGATCTTCTGGGAATCACGTCTGGATCAAGGAATAAGGTCAGCGAGAATCAATAGACAGAAACACCTGCATGTCGATAGCATTTCTTCTGTTTTTACCCTTAGTTTTGCAATTCAAATAAGTGTTTTTCCCATGACATTTGCGACTGATATAATAGTTTATATGATTATTCATACTTACATTGTTTTGCATTATGATGCTGGGATCCATACAATCCAAGCCCCCGTCATTGAAGCCGGACTCCAGGCTAATCAAGTCATCAATAACTTCATCCATTGGAAACTAAAAGAAAACAGTCATATTGTACCAGCCTCAGTTCAATTCAGATACATTATGTATCCAACAACAGGTAGTTATAACGTTAGGTGAGCAAATGCTCTCATTGTAATTCAATGTAACATTTCCTTTCGCATCGTCTCTAAACCTATCATTCAGAGGGTGGGACAGTTAGGATCCGAATCCAATAACAGACATTTCTTCACCACCATGCTGGAAGAGATCAGCCATGGCGGGAACAAAATGTTTGTTATCAAACTACTTTCCTCCTTAACAGAGATTCTCTGTTAATTGATGAGTTATTGATGAGCGTTTTAGAGCGAATTGGCGGGTCACTAGAGATAACTGAGTTGTTCACACAGCCGGTATCTCAGGTAAAAGAGATTTAGGACTCTGTAATCAAACCTGCATAGTGTGATTAAATCACCTAACTATTTTTGGCACTGTAAGGGCCTACTAAACAAAGACATTGAGATAAAACAAACAAATAGCGGGATTGATTGAATCCCAACACTAAATATCAAAAGGTACCTAGATGAGCACTTACTGTTGTTGAAAAGATCAATCAAGACGCTCACTCACCTCGCTGTCGTGGTTGGATGCCAGGGTCAGCAGTGTAACGGGGCTGCTGGGGGTGCTGCCATCACTGAGGGGGTCCATGTGGCCATTCCTCATCACTGGAACGGTGCCCAGGAGCTGCCCTCCCTGCGCAGTGGGGTGAGGGTGGCCCCCCTGTCCCCCGGCCAGCTTGGAACCCAGGGTCAGGTACTGCTTGACCTGCTGACTCTGGGCCTGGTGCAGGTGGAACTTAGAGCCCTCCAGGTGGCTCTGGACCTGTTCCATACAGACCTAAGATCAGTTATTGGGTAACATTGGGTTATTGGGTAACACAACAGGCAACGGTTACTATGTAGTCTCAGATAACGGAGTTTAGTGTTAGTATGCAACCTAAGATAGACATAAAAAAATAAAAGTCCCCGCTCAGCGCAGTCTCAGAGAGAGCATTGATAGTGTAGCAAGTCGTGAGTCATGTTGAAGCTGTTTCGTCAAATTGTTCTTAATCATGTTTTACCCCTGAATTACAAGACAAATCCTCTTGAATTCCCAGGCAAGTCACGGACAAATCAAACCTTAGACAGGCAGTAAGAAGATGATTTACCGTAAGGGAGCACTAGCTGATGTCCCAATGTAGTATCCTTCGTATCCTTCAAATGTCTATGCCCTAAATGTCTACACACACCACACAACTACAACCGACTTACTAAACCAATATCTCAACAAAGTGTCCAAGTCGACTTCATTGGAGTGTGTATACTGTTGCTATTGAAACATTCATCCTTACGTTGGAAACTCGGCCTCCGTCTCGCATCTTGTAATAACTACAGTCCCTTAAGTGTGGCATTCTCATCAGTCAGAGAGAGACTGTCTTCAGGTCTGGTCTGCTAGTTGTAGAACAGCTCAAAGTAGCAGTAGGACTGCGGTTAAGCTGCTGCTATCCGGTGGCTATCCTGGTGAGTTGATATGAGTTGATATGTTGAGGACTGTCCCCTCCTCTCCTCAGCCAGTGTCTTTATAAACTTCTTAAGGCTCTGCACTAAATTTGCTAATTCGGCGAGAAGCCGGGCTATCCCTTAGTTTCCCTCCGTGATAATCACTTCAAACAGAGACTCATCAGATTACCCCCGGGTTTGATCCCAACAGGATATCTGCCTATGGCTTTTGCCTATATCTCGACTAATTCAACGGGACCGCCCTGTTTCTGTTTGGGAGTTATCGGCCAATCACGATCGACCCCTAGTCCGGACTCTCTACGATCTCCTTCGGGGGTCTAGTAGTTGACTCTAGCACAATTGGTTCTTTCTTGTTCTTCTTTTTTAAATAACTTTGGATGGCTATTTGTACCATGACCCCTCCTTTGGCCGCTCATTGTCTAATATCAATTACTCCAAGAATAACCCTAGATGGACTATTCTGGGGGCTAATTTTAGTACTGTAGCTATCGTGACCCTATTTTTATCCTCTTGTCTAAAAATGTTTTACTCTTGTCTAGGGCTATAAAGGGGATTATTGTAGTCGTTTTTTTTATTGGTTTACGGTTGCTTAAGTATTTTGGGAAGAATTGGTTGATTGATTATTAGGTCCACTGGATGAATTGGGTTTTAATTTCTACTATCAGTGAATTCCCATGAGAATTGAACGTCTTTACTGGAAACCATTTGCCTTGCTGATTGAACTCCTGGCAGTAAACGTTTGTCTCCTTTTAGGAGTAGCTTCTGGCTTTCTTAATCATTCCTCATTTATTCAATACAGAGAAGAAGCAACTCAGGTCAACGTAGGTCTGTACTACAGTTGTGAAGTTGTAATCCTGGTCATCATACAGGAACATTCAGAATTCCCTTTTTTTTCTTTTAGCTCCAGACCACAGCAGACAACCGTGACCACTTGCTCCCCTTTACTCGAATACTAGCAACAACATCTTGAGGTTGTAAAAATAAAATAAAAATCTATAACAAAAGTACTAGAAGCACATGATTTGACCACAGACACAGATGCACATAACGATAGTATAGAATCAGCATTTTTGGTCAACACCAGTGCTGTCGTCTGTCGTCCACATAGCTCACATAGATGACTGGCCCTGCTCAGAATGGACTCCCGCACGATAGTACTGAACTTGTCACCAATGAAGAGAGAGACCAAGTCTCATCGCTGGCAACTAAGGGCTAAACAAGATACCATTTGTTACTCAATCAACATTTTTCCACAGCGGATGGAAAGACTGCCAGCGTACTACACTCAGCTTGTTGTCTGAAGAGATAGAGGTTGTCCTTGGATTAATAGCCTTCTCTCTACTGTACATGCAGCAGGAGACACGCCTATTAGGTCGTTAGGGGACATCTAATTAGATTCCTACCAAGTAATGTATCTTCTGTCACTAATGCGCGGCACGACAATGACAGGACTGTGCATGAAGACAAGTCACACTGCAGTTCACTAGGCACAGAATAAGATATCTGCCTGGAGAATCGGCGATGTAGACGTTTGTAAATTACTTTGACACTCTTGAAAATGGAAGAGTTTGTGTTTATTCTATTCCACTTGATGGAACTGATTGTGACGTCCCTTCTGTCATTCAGTGGATTGCCGTGATCAGAGTCATATATTTAAAGAGTTAGGCCGACTTTTAGAGTTGTGAATATTGTTCTAATTCTAGACAAATCAGTTACGTAGCATTGTTTGAATATTACCCATGTAATGTTAATGGGGAGCTAACATGGCTGCCGTAGAATGTTGAAGTGTCATGTAAATGCATCATCATTTCTACAACGGGTGGGTCTAATCCTAGATGCTTCATGGTTAAAATTGCATTCCAGCTATTTACTCTGTTCCATCTCACTGCGCAATCCACTGTCTCATCAGCCCAGCCAGGCAATTTAGAAACTTGATCTCCTCTATAAAAAACATCTAGACATTATCTTCCATTTCTTTTAGACTAGCATTTGGTTTTCAACAGCGGAGATTTGTATAAACTTTGCTGTCGGTCTCTCCAACATCTGCGACATTGTTTGAATATTAAAATTCGATCTCCAGCTGTCCCATAGTAATGCACTTGTCGGGACGAGACAGACAAGCAGACAGTTTATCTCAGCCAGTCGAAATCATGAATCAGTTAGCATAATTTTTATGGATTTATGCAATGAAATTTCAATAGAAAACTAAATGCAGCTGGTTTGCAGTCTTTCCAGCTTCAGTTTGAAGTGATTGTGCTAGCTGTGTTGTTGGCTAGCTTCTCTGAACAACAGTGTCCTAATGAGTATGCACATTTTCTATGCCAGGCAAAATCGCGCATCATTAGCTCATTGTTATGAATGTACACCAATAAATGTCACTAAAAAACATCTTAAACAAATGCAAATGCAGCGACTTTGCTGTTTGACGTGACTGTAAGTTAGCCATGGTTGGCTAGCTAGCAAGCAAGGGATAAGAACGTTGCCAGCTAGTATGGCAATGGAATATTTAGAACGAACGACTAGGTCGCGTCCATATACACAGAACAGAAAGACTTAACGACTGGGTCGCGTCTCTGGCAACCGAACCGATAGAACAAACAACCAGCCGGCCTGGGAAGCAACCTTAGATTCGTGTCGGGACTATACTGTCACGTCTGCTCCCGCACCCACACACCCTATTGGTTTGGATATCGCTTATAATTATTTTCTTCTATGTCAAAATGACTCAAAGTCGGGCCTCCCGGGTGGCGCAGTGGTCTAGGGCACTGCATCGCAGCGCCAGCTGCGCCACCAGAGTCTCTGGGTTCGCGCCCAGGCTCTGTCGCAGCCGGCCGAGACCGGGAGGTCCGTGGGGCGACGCACAATTGGCCTAGCGTCGTCCGGGTTAGGGAGGGTTTGGCCGGTAGGGATATCCTTGTCTCATCGCGCTCCAGCGACTCCTGTGGCGGGCCGGGCGCAGTGCGCGCTAACCGAGGGGGCCAGGTGCACGGTGTTTCCTCCGACACATTGGTGCGGCTGGCTTCCGGGTTGGAGGCGCGCTGTGTTAAGAAGCAGTGCGGCTTGGTTGGGTTGTGCTTCGGAGGACGCATGGCTTTCGACCTTCGTCTCTCCCGAGCCCGTACGGGAGGTGTAGCGATGAGACAAGATAGTAATTACTAACAATTGGATACCACGAAAATTGGGGAGAAAAGGGGGTAAATCTTTTACAAAAAAAATAAAAAAAATAAAATGACTCAAAGTCAGGTTTGTTTGTGCACTTGACCCATGCCATTATTCTGTCCCACTGTACAAGATACATAGTTGAATGCTCTCCATATCATTCCACTAGCATATACATCAGCAAGCAGTATGCCTAACAGACATTGGCACTGTAGATGTACTGTAGGCCTGAGGCAGACATATTTTGTACTCCCAATGCAGTTGGCTTATGATTGAATCAGAGCATGAATTTGTTGTTGTTTCGTTTGTTTTTCTAATGGCCGGTGGGGAGAATATCCATGAGAGCTTTGATTCCTATTAGGACGGCAGCTGTGCCCACTTCATAACTTTGTTTTCACTGCTTAAGCCACTAAAACGAGGAATGTCTCACAGGCAGAGAAGGGAGCGACAACTTACTGATCTGATCCATGGATCACTCTGGGACTGACTCTTACTGTCTGTCTCCTACTCTGATGTATGACATGCCACATTATTTGACACGACATAGCTGTGATGGCACTGATAAAGAAAGTGCATCATGTTAATGAAATGTTCTGTCGGTTATGATCAATGAGAGTTAAATGGGATGCGCAGTATGTCAAAGTCAACAAGAAAACACAAATAATGTATGGACAGATTCAGGCTTCCCATTAAATTCGCTTTTATGAGGAAGAGAGTCATAAAAAAAGTTGGGCTAAAAACATTTGCAAGACGAAACTTGGTAAAAACCATTCAAGTTCTAACAACATCACGTAAGACAAAATTTACTAAGAACGCTTTCAAATACCAAATTAAGTTAATTGATGTTTTTAATATTTTAAAGTACTCTACGAACTATACATAATATCCATACTCAAATCTACTTTAAATTGTGACAAAGTTGCACTGATTTACCTCAGTATGTACTTTCCTCTTGAAGTCAGACAGTGAAGCCCTGCAGTAGCACAGTGATCTATGGTCTTTGAAGAGACGCCTCTGTACGTCACAGAGCTCACTCCCAGGTAGCTAGTGTTCACTATTCTAGATAGCCAGCTGTTGTTTAACTCAGTTTCACTCTTACACAAGTTCTTGTTTCACTTCAGACTAATCTGGATTATGAAACACTGGGTTATTATTTCGCTTGGACAGGCTTTTTCAATTCTGGACAGAACTTTACAACTGTTGTGATTCATTTCTACTATGAATCCCAACCTTTAGTGTTAGAAAGCATTAAGTATTGTGAAGTAATACTACTACAGTAATGCTATGCAGTAATGCTCTTTCTGTGGTGTAAATACAGAAATGGATACAGAACTATATGGAACACGACAGATATGTTCTCAGACATGGTTCCTGTGGATATGCTGAACCAGCTAACCAGTTAATAGCTGTGACCACACATCTGAGATTGTATAGAGGGAGGAGAGATAATTCCACACTGAGTAGAATTGCCCTTTTTTGGAATGTCAGTCTTGAAGATCATGCTCTTTGGAACTGTGTGTGTATGTGCATGTGTAAGTAGTAAGTGAGTATTATATAGGTCACACAGAAAATGCCATTTCAATAACCCACCATACATAGACACCCCATCAACCAAACAAAGCACTTTCACGTGTATCCAAGCACAAGATCTGCGAGTACCTCCATATACATGCAGTATCCTGGGTGAGACTGCAGAGACCCCCCCCCCCCTCCCCCTTTTTTCTCCCTCTCTCTTTCCCTATTTATCCCCCTCTTTCCCTCTCTCCTTTGCCTGCTCATGTCACCTACCGGCAGTATCTGGATCTCAGTCAGAGTGATAACTTTGACCACACAGGATCGACTCATGGCTCCGAGAGTGACGGCCTCCCCCTACAGAGACGACTCAGGCAACAGAAGAAGAAGCACTGCCGTACTGCCTGTCCGTCAGGATCCCGGAAACAGAAAAAGGAGAAGAAGAGAGGAGCTGCCATGTGCGCTTCCTGAGCTTTGCTGAAACTAACGTATGTCGTTCCAGGAAAGGAAGGTATGACACATAAGCTTTTTGGAGAGCAGGTCCGCTTCCTTTAAGTCTGTGTGGGCGTGCGTGAGCCAAGCACTCATTGCAAACCCTAACATTGGTTAGGAAAAGGCCTGACTGTGGCAGAAATACAGATGGCAGTTGATCTGAAGCAGGGGGGGGGATGGTTCTGTGTTCCTGCCTCCGACTTGCCACACTTTCCTGCCTGAAACCCTTTCAGCTCTGATTAGCACATTCCTCCCAGGTTATCTCACTGACACTCACTTCCCCAGGAATCCCTTTACTACACACACACACAAACACACACAGGTCTCACTGGGCATTCAGAAGGCCTTGTGCTTACCAGAACCTCTCTGTACCAGAAGTACTGAGGACAGCAAAGTGGAAGCTTGTGTGACTCAACCTCTTGATCCTGTAGCGTCAGATAATGTCAAAACATTCAGCGAAATGTCCAAGCCAACAAACACCTGGTCTGGGAAATGGATTCTTCCATTAGGGAACCATATTTCAGGAATGAGACTGATAGTGTTTTTTAACGCTTTCTCTGCCAAATATTCTGCGAAAACATTGTGTTGTGTCTGTTTGTCACTGTTGCTTAATTATCACTACTTCGGTCGATGTCAGCCGTATCAATATTTGTGATGGTCAAACGCCCAAATAACTTTAGACACAGTTAAGTAAACGTATCAGAGCTGAATTTAGGTACAGTGAAAGCAATAAGGGTTCAAATGACAGTACAGCGAAGCAGATAGCAAGCACATGGTCTTTGGAGTGCATGCTTAACTTGACACTTCAATGCTCAATTAAGGCCAGTGTCTCGCAGTGTCGTGAAGAAGCATGTTGTCGTGAATTCGTTTTCTGGTGGGAGGCGTGTTTGTGACGTAATAAACACCCATGTCTCTGGGCCTGAATGGTTCATGATTTTATTCTTGTGGGAAATCCTTGTGGGAAATCCTTAAGCTGATACCGTTAGGCTACTGGCCTTAGTGGAGTCATTGTGTTAACTGACAGTTTTAATTATCTGAGTAAATGAGCAGTCGAATTGAAGTGACACTTTAGCCGATGTTTTGGTATCATTTTGTTCTGCGTTTAGTGGACACATTTAGTGGACAGGAAGTTCTCAACTGGGAAGGAAGTTGGAGTTCTCAGACAAGTGCTTGTTCAGCTCTCTCTCTCTTTCTGTGTGTGTGTGTGTGTGTGTGTGTGTGTGTGTGTGTGTGTGTGTGCGCGTGCGCGTGCATGTGTGCATGTGTGCGTGTGCGTGTGTATGCGTGTGCACGTGCGTGCGTGTGTGTGTGTGCGTGTGTGTTTGTGTGCGTGCGTGCGCGCCTGTATCTTTGTATGACCCCTTATGCCTACGTCTATTTTCGCCACTGCTGAAACTCCTGGCTGGCCATTTTCCATTCATCTTGGGGCCCATCCAGAATGCTCACCTTTGTTAGTCCCACACACCACAGCAGATATATTTAAAACATGAGCAAGGTACTTCCTGTAAGAGTTGGCCTGCTTCTGAGACGAGACTTCAAAGTCCTGCTCCCACATCTAAGGGCTGTTTTATCCTGCTAGAAAAGGAATGCATAATAGCCGCGGCACCTCCCTTTAATGATTGATATATAAATTAAATATTACAGCCATTTTAACGTCAGTGTTATATGTGTGCCTAACTGTTACCTTGAGTTTGATGTTGGTATAGGGGTGGTATGTGCCTGTACTGGAAATGTTGACCTTGTATTCGTACGTTTCTTTACAACGCGCATGTACTGTCGCCTACGGTATATTGGGAATAGAGGGATGTCTACTGTGTAGATGGATATAATGTTGATTAGTTTTAATGAGGACTTGCTTGTCCGTACCAATCATATCTATTGTACAACATACAAAATCCGACAGCATGCAATATATATTGTAAATTCTGATATGAGTGAATTAGGAATATCATTGCATTCCTCGAATGCAATATAACATTTTAAGTGCGTCGATTTTTTTATTCTAGATAAACCTATAATTAGCTAATTAGTGGCAATATCTTTTGTCCAACGCATATCTTTCAGTTTCTGTTTTAATCATCCATAGCCTAAAGAGGTCATCAAACACGGAATGACCCGTTGGCTAACTAACAGTACCCTCCACACAGACACACATGCACACATACATACATGCACACATACATATGCACACACACACACACACACACACATGCTCATACACACACGCGCTCACACGCATCGAGACTTTTGAAGAAGAGGAGCAGCAACGTTACAAACAATGGCATACACTTCTAATAGGTTCGTAGGGTGGAGAGGGGAGATGAACGAGACCGTTCTTCTTTAGTCATTTCGCAGGAGATGAAATTACAGTGAAATGGAGTAATGTGATTTTCGCCCTTAAATCAATTAGCCTGGTCCTTCCCTGTCATGGATGACAAGAGGCTGTTCACAGGGACACCTGAGAGCTAAGGCATCTAAGGTCATCCTCCTCCCTCCCTGCTTCCTTCTCTTTGCTCCTGTTTAAATGACAGAGATTAGAAGGTAGATTGGACATTTGGAAGGTATGCCAATTTTCCTGTGAAGCTAGCAGCGCCAATGAGAGGCGTGCCTGTATGGATCTCCCTGTGATACGCTTGTCTTGAACTAGGGTAATGAGCTGCTATAGTAGGGGAGAACTGTAATTTCATTTCTAGGGTAAATTAGTTTAAATTAAATAGACTGTCATGCCCTGATCTGTTTCACCTGTCCTTGTGATTGTCTCCACCCCCTCCAGGTGTCGCTTATTTTCCCCGGTGTATTTATTCCTGTGTTTCCTGTCTCTCTGTGCCAGTTCGTCTTGTATGTTCAAGTCAACCTGCATGTTTTTCCAGTGCTCCTGCTTTTCTATTCTCTTTTACTAGTCCTCTCGGTTTTGACCTTTGCCTGTTTTTCTGGACTCCATTCCCGCCTGCCTGACCATTCTGCCTGCCCTGACCTCGAGCCTGCCTGCCATTCTGTACCTCTGGAACTCTGAACTGGTTTTGACCTTTTGCCTGTCCATGACCATTCTCTTGCCTACCCCTTTTGGATTGTTAATAAACATCTTGGACTCTAACCATCTGCCTCCTGTGTCTGCATCTGGGTCTCGCCTTGTGCCTTTATATAGACAGAGAACAGAACAACTGCACCGTTACTTTTGTACCTGTCGGTAGGGCGGGAGTAACACAGCCTTGGGACAGAAGTAACAGCGGGCGAGAAGTGCAAAATATCGGTCTTTTCTTCATGTTTCTGGTTTGTAATGCACGTTACTTAATTTCATGTTTGTGTCAATTTTAAATAATTAATGCTAAAGGTTAGTAATTTATGAAAATGAACCATGCGTCAATATCGCAACGTTGCACAACCACAATGTTTTGCCTTCCAATATTAATCAGATTACAATTGATCACCTAATAGCTATGTTAACCATAATTTCCTCATCTCACGTTAATGGGAATGTAGTAGATGTTTTTCACAATTTTCAATGACTTCATGCTTCAGTAAAACATCTTTGTTCTCCTCACAGACAGACATAAAGACACTGTACATGGGTTGAATGGGGTTGTCAGGTGGTTTTTATTCACTGTTTTTGAAAATGATGAGATATACTGTTGAGGTGCTACTGAAAGGCTAAAGACATGCTGTTAAAATGCTGCTGATAGTCTACAAATAGTTTGTTGAACACCTGTAGATGAACTACAGACAGACTTTGACATGTTAATGATAGTCCATCTGTAGATACTCTACAAACTAACCAAATCAAATGTTACTGATTAGAGAAGCATGATCAACATCAACTACAGAATGCATCAATACAATTTGAGGGCTCAGAATGTCCCCTCAGTGTCCCTCTTGTCACAGAACATTTTACCTTTACAATTCAGTCATTTAGCGGATGCTCTTATCCAGAGCGACTTACAGGAACAATTCGGGTTAAGTGCCTTGCTCAGGGGCACATCGGCAGATGTTTCACCTAGTCGGCTCGGGGATTCGAACCAGCGCCATTTCGGTTACTGGCCCAACGCTCTTACCCGCTAGGCTACCATCAAATGGCTATAGTTGTTCTTGTCATTACTCAAGCACGAGCAGCTTTAACTTCAGGAGGTAATAGTGTGACAAATCATAAACCTCCCGGATGGTACTCACGAAACCCTCACCTCCCCCCGAATCACCAAATGGCCATCTCCTGCCACATGACTCCTCCATCCTCCCTGACCCTCAGACACAAAGCTGCCCAGCGCCACAGAGCAGTGGCTTATGGGTAAACTGCTGTGTCTGTGTCTGCAGTTTTGAAGGGCATCTTTGTCCCTAACCTTGGCTGAGCACTGGGTTGACCACTGGTCTGGGACTAAATGGATCCTCTTTATTGTCATCCTCTGGGTGATGTTAAGAGAAGTGGTGTTGCAGGCTACGTTAAGCTGTGTTTTGGCAGAGAGTGAAGGGGAGTACAAAGCGGTCACTTCTGTAACATTGAGGTCCTAAGATATGCACTCAGTAAAGAGATGTCGATACCGTAACTCGAGTAGAGCACAATTTCATGGAACAAATGTACTCAAGTTTTTTTCACTTCCAAGAAATATTCCTGCGTAACAGAGGAGGCCGGTGTGATGAGCTATAGGAAGATGGGTTCATTGTAATGGCTGGAATGGATCAATGGAACGGTATCGAACTGATCAAACATATACAAACCCCATTGATGCCGTTCCATTAATTGCAATCCAGGTATTACACTGAGCCCATCCTCCTATAGCTCCTCCTACCAGCCTCCACTGCTGTATGATATAGTGGATATTTTCTTAAGTAGATGTTCCGATAGCAGAGTAGTAGTCTGAAGAGAATGCACGTCAAAAGCAGACTGAATACTATCGTTGTCGTACTGTATACCGAACGCAATGATTTTTTCACTGAATGTCCTTTCCATTGACAAAATCTATTTTCACAAATTGATTGAATTTGAAGGGGGGAAAAAGTTAAATACTATGTCTTATTGTAGCCACCACCATTTTATTGTTCTACTTGATTTAATATTTTACAACGCTAAGAGTCATAAGCATTTTATGCACTTTTTTCATTTTATATTTAACTAGGCAGGTCAGTTAAGAACAAAGTCTTATTTACGATGACGGCCTACCAAGAGGCAAAAGGCCTCCTGTGGGATAAAAAAAAAGTATGACATAACACACATCACGACAAGAGAGACACCAGAACACTACACAAAGAGAGACCTAAGACAACAACACAGCATGGCAGCAACACATGACAACACAGCATGGTAGCAACACAACTTTGTTTACATTGTTACGCTGATAGTCAGGCAGAACACAACCACTGTACATTTAATGCAATAGGTTTTAACCAACCCTTGTTGGTCTGTCTTATTTCAGGAACAATTAGGAAAACAGCGAGCTTCCGCTCAGAGCAGAAAGCGTTCCGATAGAGGTAAGAGAATGGAAAACAATTGGTCCATTTTACAACAAATGTCAGGGTAGATGAAATGAGAGTGAACTATTAGCTGGCCTGTCATGGCTGTCTGATTCTGGGAAGCTCACGCTGCTTTCCTATTGTTTGGATTTATCATCTACTCTGTGACTGAGGGAGAAAAGCTGACAGCTCACAAAAAAATGGTTTCATTTCGACCAGGGTGATATTTACTGCGTGTTGTGAATAATCTTTCATTGATTCCTCCTATATCAGAGTTACTAAAAGCAGCCCTGCCTGGCTTATAACGTGGAGACTGGAGATGAAAAAAAAGCACTGGTTCCATCCCTGCCTTACCTCCTCCCCCAACTGACCTTTTGGATCTCCCTGGAGTAAAATCCTCCTCCAAACTTTTGAAAGTGCACATTAAGTATATATCTGGGCTAAATCTGCAAGCCACCGTTCAAAACCTTTCACTCGATATATTCATTACGCCACCCCCCCCCATAATCTGATTGTGGGAAATGAAATAATGCAATAGCTGTTTAATGAGAACTAAGCAGAACATTTGATCAACTTTGACCTTACAGGAACAAATAATATGTGGTTTGTGTGTGGCGAACAAAGGCGCGTTTGTCCTAAGCGTCTTTGGTCCCCTGTCGTTGCACAGTTGGATGTTTCGAGGGGGGAGAGGGAGACAGAGCGCACGCGCGCACAGGAGGAGATCTGTGCTACCCAGAGGCACCCAGGCTGAGGTTAGAACCGACCGTGAGCCAGTGAAAGCGGTGAAGGATAGGGGGGAGGAGGTAGAGTAGATGGGCACCCTGTCCCCTGTCTTGTTACGAGGTGGTTACTGTGTTGTAGAAGCAAGGGGGAAACCCACATACAGTCTAAAGAAATTAGGATTTAAGAAAAGTTGCCAGATCATAAATTAAAATCGTTATTGTGGTTATGCTCACAAGACACTGTTAGGATGTACTCAGATACTGTGAAAATGTTTTACGTACAAAAGGCCCATAAGTCCTCTTCACAACTCCACATTCCCGACACACACAGCAGCACATAAATCTCAATGCTCGCATTGCATAGCCTAGCTAAATGTTGTTTACACATAATCATACGTCACAGTCACTTTTATACACTTCTATTAGCCTTGTTAATTCTGATACATGCCATGTGTCATTTTGACAAATACTGTGACAATTATTTTTATTTTTTTTGCCTGTCTTACCCAAGGGAATAATGACTGGATATATCATCACAATGACATCACAATCCTATTGCCCCGGGGATTTGTTGTTATGTGTCACACTCTTAGTAACCCATATGCCTTCCGAAAGTATTCACACCCCTTGACTTTTTCCACATTTTGTTTGTGTTACAGCCTGAATTGATTAAATTTAGATTTTTTTGTCACTGGCCTTCACACAATACCCTATAATGTCAAATTGGAATTAGGTTTTTACACATTTTTACCAATTAATAAAATATTAAAAGCTGAAATGTCTTGAGTTGATTGAGTTGTTATGGAAAGCCTAAATAAATTCAGGAATGTAAATTTGTTTCAAAAGTCACATAATAAGTTGCATGGACTCTGTGTGCAATAATAGTGTTTAACATTATTTTTGAATGACTACCTCATCTCTGTACCCCACACATATAATTATCTGTAAGGTCCCTCAGAAGAGCAGTGAATGTCAAACACAGATTCAACCACAAAGACCAGGGAGGTTTTCCAATGCCTCACGAAGAAGGGCACCTATTGGTAGATGGGCAAAAATAAAAAAGCGGACATTGAACATTCCTTTGAACATGGTGAAGTTATTAATTACACTTTGGATGGTGTATCAATACACCCAGTCAATACAAAGATACAGGCGTCCTTCCTAACTCAGTTGCCGGAGAGGAAGGAAACAGCTCAGGGATTTCACCATGAGGCCAATGGTGACTTTAAAACAGTTACAGAGTTTAATGGCTGTGGTGGGAGAGAACTGAGGATGGATCAACAACATTGTAGTTACTCTACAATATTAACTTAATATAGAATATAAATATTCCAAAACATGCATCCTGTTTGCAACAAGGCACTAAAGTAATACTGCAAAAATGTGGCAAACCAATTAACCTTTTGACCTAAATACAACATCTTATGTTTGGGGCAAATCCAACAGAACACATTACTGAATACCACTCTCCATATTTTCAAGCATAGTGGTGGCTGCATCATGTTATGGGTATGCTTGTAATCGTTAAGGACTGCGGAGTTTTTCAGGATAAAAAATAAATGGAATGGATCTAAGCACAGGCAAAATTCTACAAAGTATTGACTCATGTCTAAAAACATGTTTTTACTTTGTCATTATGGGGTATTGTGTGTAGATGGGTGAGAAAATAAATATTTTTAATCCCGTTTGAATTCAGGTTGGAATACAACAAAATGTGAAATAAGTCAAGGGGTATGAATACTTTCTGAAGGCACTGTAATTGACCTCTGTATTCTGTTTGTTTTACTGGCTTTAAATTGTACTCTACTATCTATTAAAGTTCTACAAATACTTACAACTCGGCATGCAAATGTATTTTTTCCACTGACAACAGACAGGTTGATGTAATGAACCATGAACTATCCCCAAAGTACTCTACTATAGTTCATAACGGTACTGTTATAACTTAATAAAATAGATTTTAATATTCAATAATTTCTTTATAGAACAATAATTAATTGTCCAGGCCAGTCTGCTTTAAATTGGATCAATGTCCCCCCTTTTTTCTTAATTGATTAATCATCTCAGCCTGAGTTTAATTTGATATTGAAGAAGACAAGGCCCCCAGAGCGAGGAGTACAAAGTAAACCACTGTACCAGCCTCCCTTGGCCGGCCTGTCAAAGAGGGGCCTTGTCTCCCCGTGTCCTGTCGTGGGTCTCCGTCCCCTGTCCCAGTCCTATCTCTTTAGGACCTGATCCAGGATCGAGCGCCAAGATAGTCACGGAGGAGATATACAATGATTTGTTGGACATCAGATAAGGTCCGTTTCTCATCTCGGCGAATCAGCTGTATTCTTAGCCTGCCTGCGTGTAGAGGAGAAGCCTCTTCTCTTTTTAAGTTCTCCTCGCTTCTAAAACCCTCTCATGACCAACTGATCTACTTTGATTTGTATGCGTACAGTAGCAGGTGTAGGCTAGCGCAATCTATACCAGCACAATATACTGGCGTCCCGCGGATCAATTTCCTAAAAACAAATGTAAAAACTGTTGGGGGTCTCAATTTACGGTTGAGAGTTAGAATACTAGAATACACAGGGTGTCATTTCTAATTGTGGTTGTGCATCAGCAGTTTTTCTGTGTCACTGACAGTCACTCATTTAGCCCATATCAGATAGATTAGTTTAGATTGGTAAATTAGTCTAGCGTCCAGCTATCTAAATTTGGTCGAATTAGCAAACATTTCTCTCCACCCAATTGCCGCAAAACTGCAAAATCTTCTCTCTGCCCCATGGCAAAATGTGTAGAATTGCAAGTATTTAACTCTAAAACGTAGTATTCTTTCCTCCATGGATGGGGGTATGCAGAGTTCCGATTTTTTGGGTGGCCCCCACCCCCATCAACGTTGGCCACCCCTGATCTATACTATAGCTATTGGTCGATAACAAAAACAATCACAGGGAAAAAACAATCGATTATCGGACGTTATCTTTCATCTTACTCTCACAATAGGATAACAGCTGAGACGTTTTTGACTTCACTCAAGCCCACTGAACCCTGAGTACTAACTGCCCTGAGAGTTCAAATGGTGCTCCATGTGATGTCAGAGTGGGTCAGCTCAGCAGTAAGCCTCTAAACCCTTTAAAGGTGTAACGTAGCAATCCTTAAAGAGGTCCAACAGTTGCTTCAGCCTGGTCTTTTTAATGTAGCCAGAGAGGGCTAATAATCCCAGCGTTAACTCCAGCACTACCAGAGCACAGAACATTCCTGGGATGTTTCTCACCACCTCTACTCTCCCCCTTTTCCTCTCACTTCTCCCCATCACCTCTCCCCCCCCCCCCCCCCTCCCTCCCTCCATCTCTCTCCCCTTTCTTTCGGGCTCAGCATCACTATGATCTGATGTGCAGCGGAGAGAGACGGAAAGAGAGAGAGAGAAAGAGAGAGAGAGAAAGAGAGAGAGAGAAAGAGAGAAAGAGAGCGAGCACCTGTGTGAGGCTAATGTGACACGGCACCAGTCTTTTCATCACAGCGGGGTGCCCTCCAGACCAAAAGACTGACTTTAGACTTATTAGGATATTAATTGCTTGACATGGCACACCCAGGTAATGGTACTATGGAAACCTTTTAACAGCAAATAAAGCACAGATTCAAAAAAAAGAAAGAAGCGTGAGTTGTAAGAGGTTAGATTCGAACCATAACAAGTGCTGAGGTATTTTTTTTTTTTTTACAACAATCACGTGTCTTCTGCTTAAAAACTCGGGTTAAGGCAATTGAGTTAAACTCTCCTACACTCTTCTCTCCGCCACAGTATGTAGCGTGAGTTGGGCTAATTACACGTAATCTGATGTTTCGGTTCCTTCTGAATTGTGTCCTTTGACACAGAATGCCATCTGCAAACACAGTCAGAGACACCTGATAGTACGGATAGGTGAATGGGGCTCAGTGTTTTCCCTGTGTGGAATGTACTACCGTACACACGCTCTTTCAGCGCCACCGTTAGCACCAGAATAGTAACACCAGCATAGGTTGTGTATTGTGACTAACCCTCACTGGTGGTTCTGCAAGATACACACCTCTGTCTGTCATCAGGCAACACAGAGTATGTGAACCTGATGTTGTCCTCAGTTTGAGTTGATAACAGGCCTATTTGACATTTTTACATTTTAGTCATTTAGCAGATGCTCTTATCCAGAGCGACTTACAGGAGCAATTAGGGTTAAGTGCCTTGCTCAAGGGCACATTGACCGATTTTTCACCTAGTCGGCTCTGAGATTTGAACCAACGACCTTTCGGTTACTGGCCCAACGCTCTTAACTAATAGGCTATCTACGATTCTCTTTGCATGATATGTCTCTCAAAAATATTTTCTTGGTTGTTTTTGTTGTTTTCTGTCAAAGGTGACCTCGGTGTAAGGAAGAAAGCTCAGAAAACCTTTTAAATAATCTGGATGTAGCCTTTACCATAGCTTTCACCTTGAAAGAAAATACACTTCTCGAAATGCCACAACTCTCTTCCTCTTCTACTTGTTCTATGACCATGTGCGTGTTACATGGTCATTAGACTATTCGTTTCATAATTATATTACAGTAATCATGTAGCCATAACATTGCTGACGTCACCAGACTTGCCCGTGCACATGCTGTTAATCTCATAGCCTGTTATCCTAACTCAACTGTGCATCTCAACCTACAGGATAACTACACTGCAGGAGAAGATGAGTGGTCATGACAAGAGCATGCCAGAGATGATTATCTGTAGACCAAGTGGTTGGGCCTTGACCAAGGGATATTTATCTTGTCATCAGAGTTCATTCAACTTTGATGATCCTTTCCTGGCTTTGTGTACGATACAGTTGCTTTATCTAAAAGTTCATTCAATTGTTACAGCTTTGCATACACATGGTCCATTCATGTACTCTATTGAAAATGTTATTTGAGAATTAGTAAAATGCCCGTAATTCTCAAAGAGTGATGCCATCTTATATTATTATATTAGTACCATTTGATAATTATTATTATTATTATTGTTATTTATTCTACATTATTTCTAATCTTACTTTGAAATGAGTGACTAAAACAAAACACAGCTATAAACAGCATTTCCGTTTGACTTACCTGGCCATACCAATTATATTCCAGCATAATGGCTATCGCTTGATAGTAGCGGTGTTTGTTCCGGTTTAAACTGTTCTTAAAATATGATGGCCACTCTGACTCTTCGGTTCTGTATCTGTACAACTCCTTGCTTTTCCCTGGGCGTTGTTGGCTAATAATGTCGTCAGGTCTCGGGGGGGATAGCTAGCTTAGCACTCACCCATCAACATGGCACAGCCCAACTCAGCACAGCTTAGCCACTACACTGTTGAAAGTTTTGCACTCCCAGAGCTTACGACCTGTTGATAATGAACCTGAACCCATTATTTTGAGTCAATGAATTGAAAGAAATAGGGCAAAGAATGAAAGCCACCGGGCCAATTACCGGCCCGCTTTGATGTATTACGCCGCCCGTGCTCCTCACCCAAACCGCTCCACGTCTTTTGTCTTTATCCCCTCTGTTATTCATTAATTATTCTGACCGGGGTCAAGGGTCGCACGGCTAATTGTGCAGACCATCTTACTTTGAGGATGGTGGGGATACTGCCTACTAACACTGACACTCTTCCTCCCTGTGCCTAGCCACCTTGCATTATGCCAATTAATCCAATTCTTACATTTTTGTATCTTTTACTTTTTCTCCTGGCCCCCTTCATTTGGGTTCTCGTTCTTAATCTTTAGGGTTCGTAGGTTCCACAACACCAATACCCCTCTCCCCCCTCACGTATCTGAGGGTGGTTGTGGTTGGTGATGTTACCGGGGGAATTGACCATTTAGACCAGGGGTGGGCAAAGGTTTTAGCAGGGGCCTAATTTTTTGTTGTTGTCCAAATCAATTTGCAAACTAGAAAAAGGGCAGTATGTAGTCTATTTATCATTTCTACGTACTCTCTATCTAGTGTGGCCCGCTTGTCGTAGTTTGCCCACCCCTGGTTTAAACCCTCTCTAATTCAGAGGACAGACCAGGGGGCAGACATACCATTTGAACTTTAAATGTCTCTGACAGGAGAGATAAACTCTCTGTGTGTAATCATTCATGACCATTTTAGCATTTAAAGACTTTTGTCCAAAGTGATTTAGTTTGTTATGTCACAACTCCTGCTTCAACCAGCCATTGAAGACACTCTCTGTCCCTAACCTTGATTCCCACAAGTCAAACCCAGCTAAAACTACATGGCTCTCCACAGTGGACTTTGCTTGCTCCTTCCTTTTCATTTCCCACAGCTGAATGAAGGGTTAACCGCCCGGAGCTCTGTCACAGTTTGAGCCAGTTAACAGCCTGTTGGAAAGGCCACACTTGATTTATGGTATAGATAGATAGTATAGATAAAGTACAGTCAATGACATTGTTGTCTGTCTGTCTGTCTATCCTACCAAGTAGGATAGTAGATACTAAACCTCACAATACGTGGGTTGTGCACTTCAGAAATATGTGGCCCAAAAAAGAAGACTCCTCGAACTACTCTGTTGCCAGATATAAATCAGACTGGAACCAAGCTAGAATGGAATAGGCCTATACTCAGTGGACTGCAAACACTGAGAGACATTCTTCTTGCTCCCTTTCATTTTAATTGAATTAAACCCTAATTTATACAGGATAGTCTCATTGAGATAACATCTCTTTTGCTAGAGAGACCACCTCCAACCGAAGCACTGATTTGACATTGTACTGTAACTGATAATATTCGGATCCAACGCTATGGACTCCCCTCTTACCGCTGCAGGTCAAGTCATACACCCTCAACGTCACAGAGGATTCCATGTAAATACAAGAAACAAAAGGACATATTATCCTAGCAGTGAAGGCCATGGCGGAGGAGAGGGGCCGTCATCTGTTAAGCAACCCGTGTCAATGTGATTAGGCGGAAAAGACGGCAACTCAGTATTTTATTGTCTGTTGGGTCACTTTATCTCTCCCTCCATCTGAAAGCGTGAATACGGAGATGTCATGTCCTTGTCTGGAGATGATGGATGAGGGAAGTAAAGTTTTCATGGGCGATTCTATAGATAGATAATGTACTTTTATTTATATGTATAAAATATACAGGAGTCCACAGTACAGCACCCACCAATGGAATTAGTGTGAGGATTTGAATTAGCTCGGTAATTGCTGTTGTTTTTTTGCCTGTAAGCTCTTTAAACACTTAGGAGATTCAAGGGATTGTTCTAAGTAGACTGTAGAAAATGAGAGTTGTGAATTTTATAGTTCTATGTTGGGCCAGTCTACCGTGCTTAGTGAAAGGTCAGTTAAAAAGGTCTTTTTAACCTGTTATATTATTTCAGGATGTCGTTAAACCAGTTTGCCTTTTTATTGAGGGGTTTTAAAATTGAATTTAGTTGCGTACAATTTAAGTATGCTTATATAAGATCTTGCATATCTCATACTTCGTCATGAATTGTATTTTAGATTTTTATTTTCAAGTTTATTGCATCTCCAAAACCAGATTAAGATTTGCATTTATTTTCGACTCACTCCATTGGACTTTAAAGAAGTTGTGTTCTTTCGATGTCAGCTAGTCCAAATGCTCCCTTAGTTGTCTAGTGACGGAAATCCCAGACCTAGAGAAAGGGGATACCTAGTCAGTTGCGCAACTGAATGCATTAAACCGAAATGTGTCTTCTGTATTTATCCCAACCCCTCTGAATCAGAGAGGTGTAGGGGGCTGCCTTAATCGGCATCCACGTCATCGGCACCCGGAAAGCAGTTATTGTGGGGGTTAACTGCCTTGCCCAAGGGCAGAACGGCAGATTTTTCCACCTTGCTGGTGCGAGGATTCGAACCAGCAACCTTTCTGTTACTGGCCAGGCTACCTGCCACCCTGGCAACAGCCCGTCTGCCTAGGGAGAGTAATAGTTGTCTGTCATGAACAGACAGACGTGTCTCTAATTTCACCCCATGGAACTACTGTGTATCACTGCTAGCCTGGTCTCCATGGCTGTCCTCTTCAAAGGGAGTCCGTGTAGCCCAGCACCCCTGGCTAAGACCAGTCTCAGACTGGTCCCTGTCCCCTCTCCAAAGGTTAGTTCCTGGGGCAGTGTCTGTCCTGACGCCACTGGTAATAGGTGTGTCCCACTTTGGCCTAGTTAACTTGGTGGCCGGAGAGGGGAGATGGGGCTGAAGGGATGAGGGGGAGGGGGCTAAATTACGCCAAATGATGACAGGACACAGTGGGTCTGTGTGAGGGAGTTGTTTCTTCTCTCGCTTCTCATCCTCTTTAGATAGGAGCAGGTCATAGGTGACTAGGGAGGACAAGATAAGATCACGCTAGGGTCGGGTCTTTCACGAGGCCACTGATGCATTTGACCTGGTGGTGTTAACAAATCGAGATCAACTCTACATCTGTCATGAACGATTAGGAAATATTTGTCTGCTTTTCCGTTTAGAACGTAGGGAAATTAGGAAACGTTAAGGGCTTTGCTCAAGTAATTCCTATTTCTCTAAAGTAGGATCAGCATGAAATGGGCTCCAGGTTCATATTGTCCATGTGTACATGGACATGACACAAATAATAGAGCATTTTTGTCCCTTGTGTGGTCCCTTTGATGAGCACAGTGGGATAAGGATCAATCCAATAATCAGACAGGAACGTCACCATCCACCAACAGCCCCCACCTCAAACCCTCACCATAACCCCTTCAAACCCACCACCACACCCTCTCACCACTGAGTCCTGATCTCCCTCTCAGCACCTCTAGCCTCCAGAGACCCCAGCCTCACCCCTCTCTCATTATAAAACAGATCCCGAATCAGCAGGGGGGGCAGATCTCCTCAGGCCTTACTAGCCACTGCTCACCGCTCACCGCTCCAGCCACACACTACTGGACTAACTGGTTGCTTATTCTATTTCATGCATTGTACCATTGTACCTTTTCTTTTGAATCCTATTAGTGGCTGAACTTGGTTTAACTGAAAAAGACTGACGACTTCACTCAATTAGCCGTAATAGGATTAACCGCTGGTATGGGCCGGGAGGTTTAAATAGGAATGGAATTTTGGCAGACACCTGCTACATGCACTGCATTAATCTCATAACGTCTAGTATGTGGGGGCCGCTTGTTAATGGGGACCAGGGATGCCAGTGTTCCAGTGTGCAGTAGGCCCTGTGTGTATGTGGATGATGGGGCAGGGATCTGAGAGTTGGCAGACACACTGAAGGCTGTCCCTGTCCTGTTCCAAGCCCCAGCCTAGGTCTGTTAGGCTGCCAAGAACCCATCTGTGGGAGGGAGGAAGAGAGGGAAGGATAATACAATGACTTTATTAGGAGGAAGAGGTGAGGGTGGGGGGGGCTCAGGACTGGGAGACTCTGTGTGTGTGTGTGTGTGTGTGTGTTGTGTGTGTGTGTGTGTTGTGTGGTGTGGGTGTGGGTGTGGCTGTGCGTGTGTGTGTGTGTGTGTGTGTGTGTGTGTGTGTGTGTGTGTGTGTGTGTGTCACTTAGTAGGCATCCTGCGCATGTTCGTCCACTCCAAAATAATTCCAGCATCCAAACAGTGCACTTTGATCCATGGAAAGAGACATCTGTTACAAAACATCAAAAAAGTGATTCGCCAAAATAAGTGACGAGTCATGCTGACAAAAGGACCTTTTTTTTTGTAGAAAGAAAAGGTGGGACAACTGAAAAAGGTCGGACGTACGGGACTGCCCCGGGATGACGTGTTATTATTATTGTTAACCTTTATTTTAACAGGGAATCAGTGCTGAGACCAAGGTCTCTTTTCCAGATGAGCCCTGTATAGCACCACAATACACGTCACAATACAACAAACACATTAAACTACACGTTATTATACACAACAATATACAAAAAGCTAAACACAATCCTAAAAAACAGACACATTCTTCAGTAAAAAGGTGACTCTATTTCCCCCAGGTCATAAAACACAACGTTTAAATGCTGTTACGAATCACATCCGAAAATCTCCAAATGTCAAACAAGGCCTTTACTTTAATGTATAGGGAGTATTAATACTGGAATGGATACATTTTTATGTTTTACATGCAAATGGAAAAAGTGTATTTCCTTCTTTTAACCATCTGGGGAGGAAAGTACAGTATGAGATATACAGTACCAGTCAAAAGTTCTAGAACACCTACTCATTCCAGGGTTTTTCTTTCTTTTTACTATTTTCTACATTGTAGAATAATAGTGAAGACATCAAAACTATGAAATAACACATATGGAATCCTGTAGTAACCAAAAAAACGTCTAACCGTGTCAATATATCCTCCAAACACCAGCTTCCATATACAACAAAGTACATTACGCATTTTTTTGTTTTCCCTTTATCCACTTAGAGGAATTGGATCAGAACCATGTGTGCCAGGGGAATCCACATCTGCTCGACAGTGTTTCTCCATATGGTAGATGGACTGTTTCCCTGACACAGTATTCTGGCCAGAGACAAGAAACCTAAAAAAGCTGAGTAGCCTAGGTATAGTTCAAAGATGCTACAGTACTGTATAGTAATTGCAACTGGCCCTCAGGTCTCCCAGGCAGGCTCGGAGTGTGTGTAGGCCTACACTATAAAAGCTCTTCTGTTGAACCACAGCTGCTCTGGTTGTGGGACTTTAATACCCTACCTCTGGCTCTTCCTTTGGATTCATCCCAGCAGAGATGGGGTCTGGACTGGAGTGTGTAGATACATAGATAGACTCCCTCATACTGACTGACTGCAGGCCTAGTGGGCCACAGCACGACACCCACAGGCACCGCGCCAGCCCAGATGGGTGGTCTGGTCCAATCACTGCCTGAATCTCTGTGGCTTAGCATGTAAGGAGCCTAGCTACCCCCCCCCTAACTACACCTTCCCCCTTTCCTACACCCAGTCCCTCAGGCTGGTCCATATGGCTGTCAGCTTTGGGCCCCCCACCAACCCCTCCACCTCCACCTCCACCTGCCCTGAGACAGTCAACATCAGGCATAATCAGGCTCACAGCAGGGGCTGCTTGTACATACACACTGCTGGATTCCCATCCATCCATCCCCCATGCCCTCAGCAACCTTAGGGGAGACCCTGCTTCTGATAGGATCGACCCTCTTGGTACCTCTTACACACAGGCAAACACGTGTGAACACACACACAAATAAATACACAGGTGTATACACACATTCTTTATCGCTCTTTCTCGTTCTCTCTCACACACACACTCAATGGCACACACACCGAGACGCAGGTAAGGCCCTAGCTCCCCTGAACCAGACACACTTTAACACATGAAAGGCCTCCTGCAGACCAGAGAAAACAGAACTGCTGCTTTGAAGTTTCCCTGACTTCTCCCCAACACCGGCTGCAAGTCTGATTCATTTCTTGCTTTGGGTAACCTGTCTTGGCCAACTGTAACTGAGCTGGGAGTTATTTTACTTCATAGATAACAGCCCCAACATCCCCAAACTGGGAAATATAAACTCTCAGTTGCATAGCTAGAAGCCAGGGGAGGAGAGAGAGTAAAAACACTCAAAAGAAACCGGATTTAGTGTTAGTACAACCAAAATAAACGTACACACGCACATGTTAACACTGAAAGCTATAATTCCAGTGACATGTCTTGGCTCAGTGGTCCATCAGCACTTTGTGAGGAGTACTTATTCTCAGGGAAAATACCGGCCAAATCCTGTGGGACAGAATTCCTGAGAAATGACCCTTGAAACACAGAGACTTTTTGGGTGGTTCCTGGCTCAAATGTGCGGGCATCGGCATGCCTTTTTAAACACATCATGAGATTAAGTATTGATAGCAGAGCAGAGACAGCCAGAAGGCACGGACAGACACACACACACACTCAGCCAAGTCTCACACAACACTAATCAAAATATAGATTCCACCACCACCGGCTAGGGACAGCAACAACACTGCCCTTGAACAGAGCTAGGTGCCTCACCTCAGTACCTCTAGTTGCCTACGAGCCATATTGAGCTTCAAAATGTGACAGGATCATCAACAATGAGCATCATTCACCTTGTTGATTTATGAATGAAAATGATTTGTGTGCCTTCATTGATACAGCCATACTTTACAACAGTCGATCGGAACTGGTCGATCTCCAAGGCTTTCCTATTCTATCGCCAAACATTCTGTATAAAACCCAACGATAAATCATCAATCTTTTTTTTCTTTCTTGTCTCCCGCTGTTGGCGGTAGGTGTACCCGATTCAGCTGCCCTGTGCGCCGGGTAGGAGAAATGTTCCAATTTTGAATAATTTCATGTGTCTGAAGGGACAAACTCTGACTTCCCGGCAGGCCAGGAGAGCAAATCAAGTGCACTAGGCCTACTGCTGGCCAATCGGATGGCTGAGATTACCGTGTCGGCAGTGACGTAGCAGGCATAAAAAAAACGCTACAGCAAAGTTGATACTATGAGATTTCAAAAAGTTTAAAACCATGACTAGAGAGAGACGGTCAACGAATACACCAAAGAGCTTTTGTTTTTATGAGTTAGTTCATGTTTAAGTTGTCTGTCAACACTGTCAACACTTTTTTTCCAACACTTTTAAATGCCATAAAATGCAATGTTCTTCCTACTTCCACACAGACAACAAGCAGTATTGTAATGAATGAGTAGGAAAGTGTATCGATAGGCTTGCATTGTTATTATTAGAGGCATGGGTCTTTTTTAATAGTGAAGAATTTCACTTTCTCTGTTCATTGGAGTAACAACAGGTATTTGTGCATGAGGCAGGATTAAAGTGGTGCAACTCAAATTTCACCATCAGCTGGAAGACGGTGTCCCTTTTTGGTCAGTGTCAGCAGAGGAAAGGGAGAGCGGGGGAACGTTGAGAGGCGGACCAGACTTCTCGCGCGCATGTTGATTTTGTGCACGCACACCAGACGCGATCAGGACACGCAGGTTGAAATATCAAAACAAACTCTGAACCAACTGTATTAATTTGGGGACAGGTCGAAAAGCATTAAACATTTATGGCAAATTAGCTAGCTAGCTTGCTGTTGCTAACTAATTTGTCCTGGGATATAAACAATGGATTGTTATTTTACCTGAAATGCACAAGGTCCTCTACTCCAACAATTAATCCACAGATAAAAGGGTAGCGTTAAACCGAGTTCATTTCTAGTAATCTCGCCTACTTCAGGCTTCTTCTTCTTTGGACTTTATATGGCGGTTGGCAACCAACTTTAAGGTGCATTACCACTACCAACTGGACTGGAGTGTGGACCTCAGTTCATCTTTCAATCACCCACATGGGTGTATGCTCCTAAAAACCAATGAGGAGATGGGAGAGGAGGGACATGCAGCGTGTGAAGCGTCACAAATAGAACCAAGTTCTATTTTAGCGCCTGGCTACGCAGACGCTTGCGAGCAGTGGGGATGCAATGATTGAATAACATATATATGCACATTTATTTTGCAGCACATGCGACGCAAGCGGTGTGGTCAGCATGTCCGTCTGCTGCTCTCTCCCTCCACCGAGACTGACCATCAGATGCAGGGACCTTCAGCCCAGTAAAGTACAAATAACAAGCTAATTATTTAAATGTATGCTCACTCAGCTGTGCCTCACGAGTAATACAACAACTGATCGATCTATTACCGGTGTGATCATATAGCCAACCTCAAATTTTGAAATATAATTTCAAAAAATGTCCCGAACAACAATGCATTGGCAGGGCAATTGAAACAAAGCCAGTATACGGTGATAATGTATTGGACCTATAGCTTACTGCATGAACTTCATTGCTACAGTACTGTTCTTAATTGGTTAATGTTGCATAGATTTACGTTTTTTAAGTCATGTTTTTTAAAAATGGAGTAGTAGATCCCGGCATGCATTTTGACTCAGAAAGTGATCTTGACTCAGAAAGTGATCTTGACTCAGAAAGTGATCTTGACTCAGAAAGTGATCTTGACTCAGAAAAGGTTAGTGCCACTGCTTTACAATTGTACAGTAGATTTGTCAATCAAACACATAGGCTGCACATACAGTTGAAGTCGGAAGTTTACATGCACCTTAGCCAAATACATTTAAACCAGTTTTTCACAATTCCTGACATTTAATCCCAGTAAAAATTCACTTTCTTAGGTCAGTTAGTATCACCACTTTATTTTAAGAATGTGAGAATGTCAGAATAATAGTAGAGAGAATGATTTATTTCAGCTTTTATTTCTTTCATCACATTCCCAGTTGTTCAGAAGTTTACATACACTCATTAGTATTTGTTAGCATTGCCTTTAAATTGTTTAAACTTGGGTCAAATGTGTCGGGTAGCCTTCCACAACACGTTGGGTGAATGTTTGGCCCATTCCTCCTGACAGAGCTGGTGTAACTGAATCAGGTTTGTAGGCCTCCATGCTCACACATGCTTTTTCAGTTCTGCTCACAAATTTTCTATAGGATTGAGGTCAGAGGCTTTGTGATGGCCACTCCAATACCTTGACTTTGTTGTCCTTAAGCCATTTTGCCACAACTTTGGAAGTATGCTTGGGGTCATTGTCCATTTGGAAGACCCATTTGCGACCAAGCTTTAACTTCCTGACTGATGTCTTGAGATGTTGCTTCAATATATCCACATAATTTCTCCTACTCATGTTGCCATCTATGTTGTGAAGTGCACCATCCCTCCTGCAGCAAGCCCCCACAACATGATGCTGCACCCCCGTGCTTCACGGTTGGGATGGTGTTCTTCGGCTTGCAAGCCTGCCCCTTTTTCTCCAAACATAATGATGGTCATTATGGCCAAACAGTTCTATTTTTGTTTCATCAGACCAGAGGACATTTCTTCAAAAAAGTATGATCTTTGTCCCCATATGCAGTTGCAAACCGTAGTCTGTCTTTTTTATGGTGGGTTTGGAGCAGTGGCTTCTTCCTTGCGAGCGGCCTTTAGGTTATGTCGATATAGGACTCGTTTTACTGTGGATATAGATACTTTTGTTCCTGTTTCTCCAGATCTTCACCAAGGGCCTTTTGCTGTGTTCAGGGATTGATTTGCCTTTCGCACCAAAGTACGTTTCATCATCTAGGAGACAGAAGCGCCTCTCCTTTCCTGAGCGGTGTTTATGGACGGCTGCGTGGTCCTATGGTGTTTATACTTGCTGTACTATTGTTGTTACAGGGATGAACCGTGGTCTTGGCTGATTTCTTTATGATTTCCCATGATGTCAAGCAAAGAGGGCACGAATGTGTTAAGGTAAGCCTTGAAGATACATCCACGGGTACCACCTGACTCAAATGATGTCAATTAGCCTATCAGAAGCTTCTAAAGCCATGACATCATTTTCTGAAATTTTCCAGGCTGTTTAAAGGCACAGTCAACTTAGTGTATGTAAACTTCTGACCCACTGGAATTGTGATACAGTGAATTATAAGTGAAACAATCTGTCTGTAAACAATTGTTGGACAAATTACTTGTGTCATGCACAAAGTACATGTCCTAACCGACTTGCCAAAACTATAGTTTGTTAACAAGACATTTGTGGAGTGGTTGAAAGACGAGATTTAATGACTCCAACCTAAGTGCATGTTAACTTCTGACTTCAACTGTAGGTAAAGAGTTGTATATCCCCCATGTGAGAAATTGAACAARAAGGTTGTCCATACCTTCCATGTGTTGTGTGGTTGATACCAGGCTGGAGGCTGCTGCTCTGTGTAGTAGGCCCCCAGGTATGGGCATGGAGGGCGGGCAGGCCGGGTTGGACATGCAGGGTGAGGAGGGTAGAGGTAGGGCCGGTGCTGCTGGGGCCAGGTATGGGGATGTGGTCCTGGGGGGCCCAAGTATTCCTGCTTCCCMCTCTCAGGCTGTCCCCTTAGTTGACCCCTCACCAGCTGCACCACAGGCAGGTCAGTCGGGGAATCGAACATGGCTCTCCACGAATGGTCTTGTCTGGGTCGAAGAGAAACAGGACAGACAAGGGCCTCTAYAGTCATTAAGCCACTCCGTAATGTTTGCCCCTGCCCACCTTGCTCACCAAATACCCATATGGGGCCATGGGGTCATGCTCGCTGGGTAATGTCCTTATCTCTTCCTAAAGCTACTAAATCTTTTAGGGGATAATGAGAGTGTCACTGTAGTAATAAAGAGCATCATGTTCTGTATAAACCAWMGAAATTACCGCGGCATACTGAATTCAGTTGATACATAAACTAAATCAAGCTGGGCAATTGAATTGGGGAAAACAAGTCTGCCAACAAACCAATGGTATCAGTAAATAACKAGAGCTATCTGTAAATGACTTAAAGTGACATATTGGGGACTATTCATCCAAATCATGATCCAGTGCAGTGTGGCCTGTCTGTAAACAGTGTAATACATTTAAATGCCATGTTTTACTTTATGTTGTACGTCAATAAGTCAATTTGGGGCCTTTCTCAGTAGTCTATTATGCACATGTGTCAAATAATTGGCCCTAACCATACAACATACAAGTTGACATCTTTCATTTTCCTGGTGGTTTKGTTTAGATATGGAGTCGGGSAACTTCTGCCGACATTGTTAATCACCTGTGGCACAAATGAGGACCTCTCAGCCAGCTTCTGCTGCCCTGGCCCATGCCTGTTTGAATGTCTGTGTGTCATCCCTATGTGTTCCCCATTAGAGCTCAGGCAGTGGAGAGACGGCCCCACACACTCAGAGACAGCTTTGAGAAATAAACAGAGCAGAGACTAGAAGGGAAGGGGCCTCTAATAGGGAGGTAMGGGAGGTGAGGTGGAAGGGAAGGAGAAGTGTGTGGGCCCTAAGCAATGGCCCTTCTCCTCTTCATCCCTTCTTTCACACGGAGATGTAATTGGCAAGGTTCTGGCTGACTCTCTCTCCATCTCTCCCTCTTTCCCCTTCTTTTTCTCTCCCCCTCACTCTCCCTCTCTCGCTTTCTCTSTCTCCCTGTCCCTATCCCTCTCTCTGTGCATAACGCAAACACTATTTAATTGCCCCTTCTTTTTTTCTGTTGCCAGCATTGCAGAACACCGGGGTGCTAGATAATTGCCCATTCTATCTCAGACACTGGACAAATGTGTTGGATGAAGTTGGGTGACGGGAAAATAAAACATATTTTGTCCACCTATCGTCCATTCCACGGGTGATCCCTGTTTTAGCCTGCCCATTTTGAACAATTGGCCTTGTCTGCACTTGACTTGGGTCTGTGTCTGTGTTAGCCATTGTTTGTGTGTAGGTCCCTCTATTAGGGAGAGGACATTCTGCCATCTCTGACAAGGAGTCCATTTTGCCAGTGGTAATATACTAATGGGCACTTGTGGGCAAGGTAATGTCASTAAACCAGGCTTTTGTTGCCAGTTACACCCATTACACTACTTAGCCATATTTAGAGGTCAAATGGCCCTAAGTCATTTAGCAGTGACTGTCTTTGTCTATCATTTACTAAACAGTTGACACCTATGTTAGGGGTGGATAGTGTTGAATTGAAAAATAAGGATGTGACTATATATGCCCACCAAAATTATTTRTATATGCATTTACACTRAACARAAATATAAATGCAACATGTAAAGTGTTGGTCCCATGTTTCATGAGCTGAAATAAAAGATCCCAGGAATGTTTCATACGCACAAAAAGCTTCTTTCTCTCAAATTTTGAGCACAAATTTGTTTACATCCCTGTTAGTGAGTATTTCTCCTTTTGCCAAGATAATCCATCCACCTGACAGGTGTGGCATATCAATAAGCTGATCAAACAGCATGATCATCATCTTGTGCTGGGGACAATAAAAGACCACTCTGAAATTGTGCAGTTTTGTCACACAATACACTGCCACAGATGTCTCAAGTTTTGAGGGAGCGTTCAATTGGCATGCTAAGAGTTGAATGTTCATTTCTCTACCATATGCTGGCTCCAACGTCATGTTAGAGAATTTGTAACCGCGCCATCCCAGGACCTCCACATCCTGCTTCTTTACCTGCGGGATCATCTGAGACCAGCCAACCGGACAGCTGATGAAACTAAAGAGTATTTCTAGCTGTAATAAAGCTCTTTTGTGGGGGAAAATTCATTTTGATTGGCTGGGCCCCAGTGGGTGGGCCTATGCCCTCACTGGCCCACCCATGGCTGCGCCCCTGCCCAGTCATGCGAAATCCATAGATTAGGGCCAAATGTATTTATTTATTTTGACTGATTTCCTTACAAGGTAAAAGTCTGTCGTTCTGCCCCTGAACAAGGCAGTTAACCCACTGTTCCTAGGCCGTCATTGAAAATAAGAATTTGTTCTTAACTGACTTGCCTAGTTAAATAAAGGTACAAATAATTTGAAAAACAAAAAAACTTGAACTGTAACTCAGTAAAATCTTTGAAATGATTTTATGTTGCGTTTTATATTTTTGTTCTGTATATTTCAATGAGATGGACCTCATACTACATGCATATTCCATATAGAATAGATTCAGCAAAATATATTCACAGTCTGCCGTAAAATCGAGGTTGAATATGATTGAGTCACAAGATGATGAAACATGACATGTTAGGAAGCKTAAAAGCTTTGAATCCCCTTGTATTGTGTTCTCTCTTGCAACTTATTGATCACAGCATGGTTTGATCACTTAATTCTCCATCAATGGGTCAATCAGATCCCAGTTACATCTTCCTGATTTAACGGGCCTCCAGGCTATTTATTTGGGGTCTTTCGAAGGCAACATGCAAATGTTATWCGGTCTCGCTCCTTTTAAAAGACACAGCTTTCGTGATTGTCCCTCTGCCCCTCTGCCCAACTCACACACACACAAATGTTTGTTTGACTATTCTTGTGGGCACCAAAAAATGTATTCCTATTCAAAATCCTATTTTCCCTAACCCTTAACATAATCTTAACCCCAAACCCCTAAACATAACCCTAACTCCTAACTCTAAACCTAACCCCTAACACTAATTGTAACCCTAAACCTAACCCCTAAGCCTAAAATAGCCTTTTTCCTTGTGGGGACCGGACACATTTTGATTGTTTTACACTATCCTTGTGAGKACTTCTGGTCCCCACAAGGATAGTGCAACCAAAAACACACACATACACACACGTCCTTCTCAGCCCCAGAGAGAGGAAGTCAGTGCATCGTTTCCTCAGGAGGATGTTATGTTCTGAGCGTCTGTGTCACAGTCTGACGAGCCACCTCTCCTCCTCATTAAAACCCATCCCATAGACACCGCCATTCTGTGAGGCTCTCTGCTCTCTCGTCACCTCCTATCCCCCACTGCCTCTATGTCTTCCTTTGAGCCTCAACCCTTTATTTTCATCAGGCAAGACATGAAGAGAAAAAAACATGTTTCTTCTCTCTTTCCTCTCTTGTCTTCAGTGGGCTGCTGGGGCTTTGTGACTGGSCTTTCAAGTAGCAAGCACCTATTTATTTGCTCTTTTCACCGCTAATTCTCCATCATTGTCCCTCCACACCTCCCGTGGAGCTGTGAACAAGGCAGCCATGAGAGACTGCTTTCTCTCCTCAGGATGTGAGTCACTGAGCTGGGATAATGATGAGGCTACGGACCCTGGAGAGATGCAGGCCTTATTCACGGCACAGCCCTGCTATTCTGTTCTGAACAGCCCAACCGTAAGCACKCTGCTACTCTACAATCACCACGTGTTATGTGTGCAAATGAACTCAGATTATAGGTCATAGTTATATCAAATTACTTCTTGACATCACTTTTCCTTTCAACTGCCGGGTAGAATAGGCCTACCAGTCCAATTCTGTGTTTCAAGATGTTTCCTGACAGTCTGATCATTCTTTGGGCGTGTTGTTCGAGAGGCATGTTGACACACGGGCTATTTGTTTTGAGGTAGCGGACAGCTCGCGTCCTTAGTCAAGATATCACACTTGTTGATTGAACCGTCTCTTCACAAATTTGTACCACCTGTGTTCCGTTATCAATCAATCAGACAGACAGACAGACAGACAGACAGACAGACAGACAGACAGACAGACAGACAGACAGACAGACAGACAGAGAGCATGTCTGCCTTGCGATTACATCATTACCCTACCCATGAGAGAGAAAATACACTTGTATCTGTCTGACTGTCTGCCTCACAAGTCAATCAGATCACTTTCATTACTTCAAAGACAAATGCGCCCCAGCATAAGAGACAGTGGAGTAGTCTCAGTGGGTGGGAGATAGATTCCTCGTCTCCATCCTCTATGTCAATCTATGTCATCTCTAGTTGGTCAGGTCTGGGTTGCAACGTATACGTTCACTGAACTCAATGAGACCCCCCCACTGGGGTAAGGTTAGCATGGTCTCCACTTGGAACTGAACTGTTAGACCATGCAATGATACAATGTTTACATTATTTGACCTCTCTCTCTCTCGCTCTCTTTCTACGTCTTAGTCTCTGTTTCTCGGGTCTCTCTCTCACTTTCTTTCTGTCCGTATTTCTGTCCGTCTCTCTCTCTCCCGTCCGTATATCTCCATCCCGCTATCTTCTCTCTATTCAAGCCTTCTTTCAGCGTTTTAGTTTAGTGTCTGTGGAGCAGTGAAGTGCCCACTCTTTTCCCCTCTACGGTAAAGTGAGTATCTGAAGGGCTCTCCCATCACCAGACATAGCACTTGATAGAAGAGTAGTGTCATCTCAAACCAAAGTCATCCTTTTCTTATCGAGGCAATGTTATTTTGTCCACTATCATTAACATTAGTATAATATCTGAACAGTGTTATATCTGAGATACTGAACACTAAGATGGTAGTGGTCCAAGATGCTCTACTTGTCTTCATGCTCATGTTGTCTTTCACCTATGATCCACAAGAGGGCAATGTATACACTATTTCCTATGCTCCTTGTGGTTCCCCTCTCTTGCCATCCTATAGGAATGCATAAAGGACTATTATACGTTTAAGACCAGTTGGGGTAAAACTATATTAAGAAATCCTATTATAGCCTAGGTATTACATGAATCATGAATTAACTCTGACTCATCCAGTAGCCTACTCCCACACAAATTACAACACACTGACAACAAACACTTTTCACATAGTGGACCACACCACTCATAATGCACAATAGGCATGTAGAGTTTTCGCTAAGTCATAGTGACACGTTCTGTAATGACTCATATGCCCCTTTAAATACTCGCACTGGGTCCCTCGCCCCTCACCAGTGTGGGGTGCAAGCCAATACATTCSTGTCTAAACAGGATGCCCATATAACATGATCAAATCAAATGCCCCATGATGAATGTGCCAAATTACAGAAGTCCGAGAGAGTTTTATAAACATATTGAGAATAATATCTGGTGACCAAACAAAACAGGAAATCCCCCCCCCCCCAAAAAAAAGGGGGAGGGGGTGGAAGGCTTTTCTTGCAATGCCATTGTGTACATTGTTGAAGTTCACTGGAACAAAAACAACAACAGCACACGAGACATGCTGCTCTCAGAAGAACAAGCACAAACAACTGCACGGCCGCAGCAACACGACTATCTGCAGTGAACACACAAGGATGAGTTCATAGTGAACTTCCAAAGCAACGCGGTGACTCACGTGTTTATTTCCTTTCCTGGTACTTCTCAATCACAAAGCGAGACGGATTTCTTCTTTGTTTGGAGAAAATCAAATGGCAGTAAACCTCAGCATTACTACATACATTTTAATCAGGGCATATAATGACTTAGAATCAAGCTTATATAATAGTAATGGAACACTAGTCACTTGAATAATGTTTAAATAATGTTTACATACTGCTTTACTCATCTCATATTTATATACTGTATTCTATTCTACTGTATTTTTAGTCAATGCCACTCCGACATTGCTCGAGCTAATATTTAGATAAATCTTAATTCCAATTATTTTACTTTTAGATTTGTGTGTATTATTGTGAATTGGTAGATACTACTGCACTGTTGGAGCTAGGAACACAAGCATTTCCCTACACCCACAATAACATCTGCCTAATATGTGTATGTGACCAATTTGATTTGATTTGATATATTATTATAGAGTTATTTTAGTTCCCAAACATCGCACAGGCAATCGGAACCATCACTTAAAAATATCCAACAAGTGTCAACAGTTTAAATGTTTCCGATGTTTGTAAAGAGCAATCCATCCTGAATAAGATATACTTCCTGTTAAGCAGGATGTGGTTAGTGGATAAGTTAGGGATGGATAAAACCAGAGTAGGTATAAATTGTATCCAACCAATCGTCTACGGTCAGATACTTCATCCCCCCTCATGCTCAAGGGTAGCATTGTGGATAGGGTTATCTGATCCTATATCTGTGGTTTGATGTACCTCCAGACAAGGGGCAGAATTCCATCATCATCCAAATTTATGGAATCCATTCAAATGAAAACCACTCAGGCCTACTGCTACAAACCTTTGCTAGCTACAATTTTTAAATCAGAAATATCTGTCTAGATAAATCTGGGATTATTGGTTATTAGAATGAAAACTGAATTAGCCTACCTGTGTTTGGAGTGGGTAGCAGGTCTGTAGGTGAAGTCAATTGAGTATTATAATGTTGCACTCTAACTTCAGCTTTGGATATCAGCCCTGGATGGACAAGTGAAAAGGCCCTAGATATTTAACCAAACCCCGTTTCCTCTTTTGTGTCTATTGGAGCGGAGTGCAAAGGGAAGTTGTTGCGTCAAATCCTTGGTCTGACATATCTTGGACAGAAATAATCACCCACAGATTTTGACAAGTCATMCCGCTGTGTACACTGATGAATGTGTGTCACATCACTCACTCCATGGCGTCTTTTTCAAAGAGGGATGCGTCGTTAGGGTGGAGTTCGAGCTGCTTGGAGTGCTGATCGAAAGTACAAGTGACATTTTCTGTAAAAGTTTCAGGTGAATTTTCAGTTTTTGACATGGCATCTATTTCCTCAATGAGGGATGTTTGTGAAAGTTCTTAACAGAATATTGTTTCCAGTAAACAGGGCTATTTGAAGTCCTTCAAGTCAGATACTGTACATTGTAAATTAGTTTTAGTATGAATGTAGGCAGAGACAATTTGATATCATGAAAGAAAAACACTAACAGCAGTTAATTGACATTCCTTTTTTCTATATTTTTTACATTTTGCACTTTATTTAGACTGTTGGAAACAGAGAGGGAGACAGTCAAGTAGGAGAACAGTTGGATAGGTGGACGCAGGAATTGAACCCCAGTTTACGGTGGGGTCTGGGGATTGGTATATGTGTCTAGCCGTCAGTGTTGCTGCTAGACTGCAGGCTCTGCACAGTTACTTGACTTTCAACTAAGTCTTGACTCCTCAATCCTCAATCATTCTTGAGACAGTCTATCCATGTCTGTCTGTCGAGTGCAGTTCCTCTTCCCATGAACAAAGAAGCACACAGGAGAACGTAATTGCCAACCTTTGTGGAACTCTGACACTCTGTTCCGTCCGGTACAAAGGCAAAGCACTCTTCTATTCCACGTCTGTTGAGCCCATGTCTGACACACGCAGTATAATCTACATAATTAGAAAGATGAACAGCCCATCAGAAGTGATTTGAGAGAAAAAGCCTCCAATTTCCTCTCAAAATATGTACTATTATGATTATGTTTATTCACACCAGTTAGGGATGGCGAGAGAGGGACATGGATGGGCACTTGTTTTGGCGAAAAAGAAGCATCTTCAGATTGTCCAYAGGGAACAAACAGTATTGAACCCAAAAAATCAAGGCGTCAGAGAAGCACTTCATTACTCTCCTTTCTCCCTGCATTATTCTGTCTGAGAGGATGAACTAAGTGGTTAATCAAGCTGAAGCCTATGCCTTGTTTGAGGGGCCAGGAGTGGACAGGAGAGGCCCGTGGCTATGGACGCTCCACGGACCGTACACAAACACACACACACACAGTACACACACACCGCATTACAAATACACAGGCAGGGAGTGGGCAGACGATGGAAGAAGACACTCAGAGGCTTGTGTCTGCCTCAGTGCACAGCAGAGGTGAAGGGTCGCCCAGCTCTGAGAGGGGCAGCAGGCGTCCCACTGGACAGAGGAGCTCTTCTGTGTGATGGTGAGGTGGATAGTGCAGACTACTTGTTGCATGTCTTTATATGACCTCTCTCCTGTTCTTTCTGAGAACTCAAGTATCATCATCAARGTCTGATTGTACAGCCAGAATTCCATCAAATGCTAAAAGAAAGAGACACGTTTATATTTAATGAACCATTGACTTTCTACAATGTTTCTGTTTCTACATTATGTGTTTTCCCGCAAATAACTTTTCTCAGAAGATGACAATCCACTGCTTTAATTTGATTCACATTGATCAGACCCAATTCAATCATAACTGCTTTGTTCGTGTTCGTTGTCTATTAACCCAGTTGAGATTGCTAGTATTCCTGGTATTTCGAGTGAAGATTTATACTAAAAGCATGATGATGAAAAGCATTATCCGTTGATTTCAGTAGAGATTTCTAGTAAAAGCCTGATGACGATATCTCCTATTTTGTGTTTAGTCCGTAGACAGAATGTCCGTGGACAGTTCACCCTGGCAGACAGACAGAGTCGGAGAGAGAGGAGGCCCGGCGAGCCGCTCACAGAGATACTGTTTGATCTCCCCAGGACAGGTCAGGACTCCAAGATTTAGTGTGTGATCTCTGGTAGGGAGCGGGAAGAAGAAGGGAAGCATGGCCACCGGCCCACAGAGACCCCATTATAACCATACACATCAGGGAGGCCAGACTTGGAGATCAGTAGATCACTAGGGGCATCGGAAAGGAATCCTGGGTCAATAGTGTGTGTTGGTCAATAGCCTGTGTGTGTGTGTGTGTGTGTGTGTGTGTTCTCTGTCCATATTTCTCTTTGTCTATATATGCTTGCCTGTACTTTAACATAGGTAATAGTAGGTATATTGTATAGCCGTATCTTGACATGGATGAGACAGTGACAGTATATATATATGTATTTAATGAATGACTTAAACATGAACTTTAGACGGAAGGTGATGAAAATTCCATCTTAAATTCAAATTCTTCAGTGTTCAGACAACTCACTACAAGTGTTGAACTTTTTGTCCAAAAGTTTCCTAGAGACAGTCAGATCAAGATTAACTAATCTCTCTTATCTTCAAAACTGATCAACCTCTTGTCCTTGATTCTGATCGATGCATTGACTCTGTTCTCCAGGAGCCGTGTCATCTCAGCCTAGTCAAGTTACACAAAAGATAAACGTAAAAAAATGAAAATGTTCCGCCTTTTTAGATGGCAATTGTATGTGGCTCCATGTCTGGCTTACCTGTGCCTCTTTGATCATGCCAGAGCATGGAGATGTGATGGCTGGGCGTTTGATTCCAGGGGTACTTTGACAGCTCACAGGCTGGCAAAAGGCTGTCGGATGTCTGCAGGCAGATCAGAGGAGACGGGGTGGAAATCAGAAGTCCAGCTGGGAGAAGATCAGAAGAGACACAAACTTCAGCGAGAGCCATTGTGAGGTACACAGACAGTGGCTCTGATAACTTTTCTGTTTCTTGTTTCTTTTCTTATTTTTCTTTTTTCCTGAAAAGGTACGTCCTTTTCAGAATTTTGAACGGCTCATTTAAAGGGTCTGTGAGGTTTTGTCTGACTTTTTTTCTTCTTTTGGTTGCCTCTCGGGGTTTGGCTTATTCGTCATGGTGGTGAAAAACTGTTCGATACTTACAGTAGGCTCCACACATTCCCATTGCACATGTTTTAAGGGATTTTCAGAAAAATAKATTTTTTTATCTTAATGAGACTAACCTGGTTAAGGGCTGGATTCAATCCATATCGCGGAAGATCTGCGTTATAGGTTAAAAATGTAAAAGCAACGTTCCCGCGTTCAGATCTCCTTCGCATAGAGTTGATCAGGCTGTTGATTGTGGCCTGTGGAATGTTGTCCCACTCCTCTTCAATGGCTGTGCAAAGTTCCTGAATATTGTCGGGAACTGGAACGCGCTGTCGTACACGTCGATCCAGAGCATCCCAAACATGCTCAATGGGTGATATGTCTGGTGAGTATGCAGGCCGTGGAAGTACTGGGAGATTTTCAGCTTCCATGAATTTTGTACAGATCGTTGCGACSTGGGGCCGTGCATTATCATGCTGAAACATGAGGTGGTGGCGGCGGATGATTGGCACGACAATGGGCCTCAGGATTTCATCACGGTATCTCTGTGTATTCAAATTGCCATCCATAAAATGTAATTGTGTTCGTTGTCTGGAGCTTATGCATGCCCATATCATAACCCCACCGTCACCATGGGGCACTCTGTTAACAAAGCTGACATCGGCAAACCGCTCGCCCACACAACGCCAAACGCGCTGTCGGCCATCCAGTAACGGATTTAGGTATGGGTAACATGGCCAGCTGCCCAGGGCGCCATCTTGGCGGGGGCGGCACGGGGCGGCCAAACAAACATTTTCGGAATGGTGACATTTGCGCGATCGGTTTTCTATCGCTCATTTGCACGTCACGTCAATGATATCATGTCACCGTGTGGGACTGTGGGTCAATTAACCTTGTCGGAGTGGGCGCCCTGATTTTAGTTTGTGAGCTAGGCAGGCTACTGCCTGGGAAGGTCTCCCACTCAGAAGTATGAGATGGGGAGGGGGGCAGGGGTAGGTTGACCTCAGGTCTCCCCACTGGAAGCCCGAGGGAGGGGGGAGCGGGGGAATCTATCAAATAGCACATCTGGCACTAAGGGGACACACAGAAATGCTGTACTCTCCATCAAATGGAAATTTCCTCAAAGAGGTTGAACTGATGGCACAATTTGATCCAGTCATGAAAGAGCACCTTAACCATGTCTAAAAAAGGGACCTCGAGTCACACCACCAACTACTTTGGCCACCAAATACAGAATGAACTCATTGATTTGTTGAGCATCAAGGTCATTTCAATTATGGTGAGTGACACCAAGCTGGCAAAATTCTTCTCTATCATTCTATACTTTGGCATCTTACACAAACTGTACACCTTGTTCTCAGCCTCCACACAGCGATGGGCCATCCCRAAAAAAAAACATGTGGACATCACTTTGAAGATGTGGACTGAGACAAGGTGGGAGAGTCAAGTTAAGAGTGTCGAGCCACTGAGGTATCAGGCAGCAGCGGTGAGAGAGGCACTGATTGAGGTGAGGGATCAAACCAAAGACCCTGTGATAAAGATTGAGGCCCAGTCCTTGTCAGAGGTGGTGGGATCATACCGCTTCACCATCTGTACAGTGGTGTGGTGTGACATCTTGAGCCAGATACAACATGTAAGCAAGCTGATGCAGTCTCCCAGTATGCATGTGGATGTTGCAGTCAGTCTTCTCAGAAAGACAGAGAGAGGTCTCAGCAACTACAGGGCAACAGACTTTATGACCGCACAAATGTCAGCCAAGGATATTTGCGAGGGTATGAACATAGAGGCCGTTCTACAACAAAAGAAGTCTGAGGTCCACAAAGCAGGCACTTTTCATACAAATCCTTTTATGAGCCTTTGAGTGATGCCCTGAAGAAGCTGGAGGTGACATTTTTCAATGTCTTTGTTGATTCTGCAACCTCAGCCCTTCAGGAAGTGTGGGAGAGAAGTTTGGAGTGCTGACAACCTTCCAACGTCTCTCAAATGAGGAGCTGACAGAACAATGTGAGGCCCTTAGTATGACACTGCAGTATAAAGAACACTCAGACTTGGATGGCAGAGAGCTTGCACAGGAACTGAAGAACCTGCCTGACTTGCCATCGAAGACCATGACCCTGCTTGAGCTGCTGATATTTATGCACGAAAGGGAGCTCTCAGAAATGGATCCACATTTGTGGACTGCTCTCAGAATTTGTCTTACTCTTCCAGTGACAGTAGCTGAAGCAGAGAAGAGCTTTTTAAAGCTGAAGCTCATCAAATCCTATCTGAGGTCCACCATGTCACAGGAACGCCTTAGTGGCCTTGCTGTCATCAGTATTAACTATGCAATTGCTGGGCAGATTTCTTATGATGATGTAATTGATGAAGGCAAGAAAGGTCAGGGTTTACATGTAGATGGCAGTTGTGCAATTTAGTTTGTGTGTTTCTTGTTTGAAGTGCAATAGTGTAATAATCAGGTTCTCTTCTTTATAAGTGTGTTATTCTATTTGTGTGATAAAGGATTTGTGCAATTTAGTTTAATTTGTGTGTTTTTTGTTAGCAATAGGGTAATAGTGTAATAATTCTATTCTCTTTTTTATTTATATACTACAATTTGTTTCTATTTATCTTTGTTACTTCTTTTTGATATTTATGAGTTATATTTTTGTGTATATTTTTTATATTTATATAGTTTTAAATGTTATGATTCATTATTTGTGTTGTTCCAAATGTCTGAATAAAAATTACAAATAGTGCAAAACGGTTCTTTTTTTGTTTGTTGTGGGGGGGGGGGACTGAAGGGGGGGGGTTCGCCCAAGGAGCCATACAAGCTAGAACCGCCACTGCTTGCCATCCGCCCAGTACATTTGAAACCGGGATTCATCTATGAAGAGCACACTTCTGAAGCGTGCCAGTGGCTATCGAAGGTGAGCATTTTCTCACTGAAGTCGGTTTCAATGCCCAACTGCAGTGAGGTCAASGCCCTGGTGAGGACGACGAGCATGCAGATGAGCTTCCCTGAAATGGTTTCTGACAGTTTGTGCAGAAATTCTTTGGTTATGAAAACTCAAGTTTCATCAGCTATCCGGGTGGCTGGTCTCAGACGATCCCGCAGGTGAAGAAGCCGGATGTGGAGATCCTGGCAAAAGAGAAATTCTCATTAACAGGGACGTAAACAAATTTGTGTAAACATTTGCGAAATAAACTTTTTGTGCATATGGAACATTTCTGGGATTTTTTATTTCAGCTCATGAAACCAACACTTTACATGTTGCGTTTATATTTGTGTTCAGTGTACTAAAGACTAGTCTATATTATACCCCCTACTTACATACTTTAGGCTTTATCTTAGTCTTTTCTTATTTTTTAAATAATAATATTGATGGCAATGCAATGTTTTTTTCCCTTGACCACTTCTCTTCCTCACATTTCACACAAGTATAGAAATCTTAGTATCAATAGCATATTAGAACGTAACCTTTTGACTTCATGCATGCATCACTAAATKCATAATTTCATTTTTTCCTTTGAGTTCAGTATTCCATTGTGTAGGAGCCATAATATGCCAGTTAAAGATGCAGTCTGTAGTTCAAACAATAACAAAGTGGCTACACTGCCCCTGAATTGGTAAATAGCTTAGGTATTGGGGCTACAGAAATGTTAATTCTCCCAAATTCATGGACAGAGCTATGGATGCAAAGACAGACCATCCATAAGATCAAAGTGTTTTAGGCAATACAGTGTTACCAAACAAAGGAGTAAAACAAGCTTATATTTTGGGTTCTGGTGCGGTAAGACAATTKAACTAAGCTCAGACGTTTATAAGTTATATTATTCAAGAATCAATGGGTATATGAATTTCAAAGTAAAAAATATCGTAACAATTGCTGATTGCACCTTTAAGCGTTTGATTGCCAGTTGAACGGTGTGGTAATGTCTCCCTCTAGTGCTTGTTACCCATAATGCTTGAGGTGAAGCAAACGTTTTTGATGAACTGTCAGACACATATTGATAAGATGCAAATGTAGAATTCAAGGTCAAGGTGTGTGTGTGGGATTGATGATTATTCAATTTGTGACAATACTATTAATAAACTATTTTGGTTCAGGATTTTGTTTTTATGAAGAAGTCATTCGTATTCTGTAAATATTTTAAATCCATCTGCAGGTTTATGTCAAAGTTGCCTGTATGACGCGATTCATTATTAAAGAGAATGACGGTGGCACTGGGTGGCGCTGTTGTCCAAGATGTTTAGCAAAATAGAATTCCAGACATAAGCAATCTATCAACAATATGAGTTGGCTGCTATACCATTCGTAATTTGCACTTTGCGCTGCACTTAACKGTTGGACAAGCACTGTCTGCAATTGCAACAAAGTATCTAAAAGGTATATTTTGCAACAAAGAGGACGATGGCAACATCCGTGAAATTGAACACCGGTGCAGAAATGCCCATTCTCGGTCTCGGGACGTGGAAGGTTCGTTCTAAATTTAGCAAGTAATCCTTTTTACTTGTAGTTTGCCAAGAAAGCTAGCTATGCTACTAGCTAGCTAGAACCAAGAACTCAAAAAGTTGGCGCTATGCTACTAGCTAGCTAGCGCCAACTTTTTGAGTTCTTGGTCTTTGAGCTATTTAGCTACTTTGGACGTTACAGAATGGTATGCATTTATGACAAATGAATACGTAGCTTTCTCTCTTCCGTTATTAATGTAATTATAATATATTGTCAATTACTTTTCTCTCTAGCACGTTCTTGACAATAACATAACTGGGAGCCAGCTGTAATTCCATAAAATGAGCAATGTCATTTGTTCGATTTATATTGTCAAGATATTGTGTGAACTCTTACGTTTTTAGGAATAGGCAATGGGCCCCATAGTTTCTGTCACGGAGCTTTTCGTAGCTGTGGTCTTGTGATTTATGGTTGAAAGGCTGCACCCATTTCTTCAAATGCTTCTATAAAAGTCACAAATGCCTTTTGTTTAATATTTTGTGATCAAGTCTGTATACATTTGAATCCACAAGGTAGGGACCATACATTTGCAGGCTACTGAATACTTGTTATTATTGGACCATCCCCTCTTCTTGGGCATGACACTACAAGCTTGGCACACCTGCATTTGGGGAGTTTCTCTCACTCTTCTCTGCAGATCCTCTCAACTTCTGTCAGGTTGGATGGGGAGCGTCGCTGCACAGCTATTTTCAGGTCTCTCCAGAGATGTTTGATCAGGTTCAAGTCTGGGCTCTGGCTGGGCCACTCCTGCATTGTCTTGGCTGTGTGCTTAGGATCGTTGTCCTGTTGGAAGGTGACCCTTCGCCCTAGTCTGAGGTCCTGAGCACTCTGGAGCAGATTTTCATCAAGGATCTCTAAGTACTTTTCTTCGCTCATCTTACCCTCTTACCCTTACCCTGACTAGTCTCCCAGTCCCTGCCACTGAAAAACATCCCCACAGCATGATGCTGCCACCACCATGCTTCACCGTAGGGATGGAGCCAGATTCCCTCCAGATGTGACGCTTGGCATTCAGGCCAAAGAGATTAAACCAGAGAATCTTGTTTCTCATGGTCTGAGTCCTTTAGGTGTGTGCCTTTTGGCAAACTCCCAAGCGGGCTGTCATGTGCCTTTTATTGAGGAGTGGCTTCCGTCTGGCCACTCTACCATAAAGGCCTGCTTGGTGGAGTGCTGCAGAGATGGTTGTTCTTCTGGAAGGTTCTCCTATCTCCACAGAGGAACTCTAGAGCTCTGTCAGAGTGACCATCGGGTTCTTGGTCACCTCCCTGACCAAGGCCCTTCACCCCCGAWTGCTCAGTTTGGCCGKGTGGCCAGCTCTGGGTAGAGTCTTGGTGGTTCCAAACTTCTACCATTTMGGAATTATGGAGGCCACTGTGCTCTTGGGGACCTTCAATGCTGCAGAAKTTTTGTTGGTACCCTTCCCCAGATCTGTGCCCCGACAAAATCCTGTCTCGGAGCTCTACGGACAATTCCTTCAACCTCATGGCTCGGTTTCTGCTCTGACATGCACTGTCAACAGTGGGACCTTATATAGACAGGTGTGTGCCTTTTCAAAATGATGTTCAATCAATTGAATTCATCACATGTGAACTCCAAGTTGTAGAAACATCCTCAAGGATGGCCAATGGAAACAGGATGCACCTGAGCTCAATTTCGAGTCTCATAGCAAATGGTTTGAATACTTATGTAAATAAGGTATTTCTGTTTTAGTTTGTTTTATCATTATGGGGTATTGTGTGTAGATTAAGGATTTTTTATTTATTTAATCCATTTTAGAATAAGGCTGTAACAAAATGTGGAAAAAGTCAAGGGGTTTGAATACTTTCCTGAATGAACTGTATATAGTATTTTCAGTCATAACATTTATAGATCATGGGCTTTTGAACCCACCCTTCAGCTGCTCTCTCCCCATTCCACCTACTGTATCTCTGTAAACCACCCTCTTATGATTTGTCAGCCACTCCTGAACCTGTGACCAAAATCTGCAGAGCTGAGATGGTTATTTGCCCCATATACATAGCATTATGTTGGTGGCAAGAATTTTGTTTAATAATTTAATTTGAATCAAGCGTTGTTTTKTGTATCAGTTCATAAACCATGTGCCATGCAATCGGAACATCTCAAATCTCTTCCCAGCTATTTTGCAACCTGTATGGCACCGCTGTCAACATTTTGGTTTTCAAATGAAACTGGTATATTTGTCCATGTGTTTGACATGGGGGAGGGGACCAGTAACTTTGTGATAATTTTTCATACTTTGGTCATCGTTCTTTGATCTGGTTTCCTTCAAATATCATCCACTTTCATGAAAAACATAATTTTTACTATTCATGACCTTTTAAGTATAACTCTTGTATGACTGAAGCTTTTATTGAGAGGTTTAATTCTTTAATATTGAATCCATTTTATCCCCCCCAAACTGTTATTCATTATATAAATATAAGTAGGCAGCGTCATACTAAACTGTGATATGACTAAAGTGTAAAGTGTGATTTTTCCATAAATACACAGGTATTTACTTCTCCATGGTTGCAAGATGTCGTTTATTTTTGCTAACTTTCTAATGAAATTTGTTGTAGTGAGTTTGTTTATTTTTGTCTACTTCACCATCAGACTGGTAAACTACAGGTAAAGTTGTCTTTTAATGATCCAATCCAATAAGTTTTCATAATTAGGTTTTAGTCCAGAGAGGCTAGAGAATCAATCAATCAAATGTATTTGTAAGGCCCTTTTTACATCAGCCGATGTCACAAAGTGCTATACAGAAACCCAGCCTAAAACCCSAAACACCAAGCAATGCAGATGTAGAAGAAGCACGGTGGCTAGGAAAAACTCTCTAGAAAGGCAGGAACCTAGAGAGGAACCAGGCTCTGAGGGATGGCCAGTCCTCTTCTGGCTGTGCTGGGTGGAGATTATAACAGTACATGGCCAAGATGTTAAAATATTCATAGATGACCTGCAGGGTCAAGTAATAATCACAGTGGTTGTAGAGGGTGCAACAGGTCAGCACCTCAGGAGTAAATGTCAGTTGGCTTTTCATAGCCGAGCATTCAGAGGTTGAAATAGCAGGTGCAGTAGAGAGAGAGAGTTGAAAACGGCAGATMTGGGACAAGGTAGCACGTCTGGTGAACAGGTCAGGGTTCCATAGCCGCAGGCAGAACAGTTGAAAGTGGAGCAGCAGCACGACCACGTGGACTAGACTAGAGAGTCATCAGGCCAGGTAGTCCTGAGGCATGGTCCCAGGGCTCAGGTCCTCCGAGAGGCAGAGAGAGAATTAGTGGGAGCATACTTAAAATCACACAGGACACCGAATAAGACAGAAGAAATACTCCAGATATAACAGACTGACCCTAGCCCCCCGACACATTAACTACTGCAGTATTAATCATCTAGATCCTCAAGGAGACTGAAGAAAAATTTGCCATGCGCATGAGATTTGAACTTCGCTCAACTTTCTAGAGTTTTCCCCATTTAGTTAACACTATCAACGTTTCCTTTTTAGTGTGGGAATTGTGATCAAATCAACACAATTTTAGCTACTTTCACTGCAACATACTGAAACAAATCAAACTATGCAAGAGATGTTGTTGTAGGCAGAGCGCATCGGAGTAGGAATCTGTTGCATTGACAGGCACGACTCAGGCCGGACCGGAGCGCCAATTGGTGAGTTATTAGCCCAGTTATAGCTAATTTGTAGTCAACAATAGGGAAGTGATTGCTTCCTACAAGAGCACAAAACGTGTACATTTCTAGACAGCAATAGGGAAGTGATTGCTTACTACAAGAGCACAAAACGTGTACATTTCTAKATATCTTTGATAAGCGAGTCAGGTAAAGAGTTGTTTTTTTTGTCTTAAAGGGGCAGTGTTGTATTTTGAGACAGGATTGAATAAGCTAAGTAGCTAATAGGCAAAGGGTAGCATAATGTGTCTGATTCTCTGTGATAATGGCATGGGAATTATAATGAATTTTATTTTGTAAAGTGATTTCTTGCATCAAACAACACAGCAAAATGTTCAGTCACCTCCTTGTCTGAAGGACAAGTGGATAAACAGGTTTTAATGTCAAGCCCTGCATGTTTTTTCCAACGTCATGGAATGTAGGCCTACATTGAACACCACACATTGGCTGCTACTGTAGGCTGAATGATAGAACAGCTATTTCCATTTCAAAATGTTATGTGATTCATTCTCTCCATAGTTTTTTTTTATGGAGGCCATTCTGGTAGCTACATTATGATCAAATAGCCTACTTGGCTGTTTAAAATAGTAAATAAAAGCGGTTACAGCCTCAGTGTTCACAGTAAACACGCACCGGAAGTTGCACAGAAATTTCACAGGGTTCAAGTTTGAGCTCAGCAGACCTGAAATTTGCTCAGTGCCGACAAATATTAGAGGAACATTGCAGTGAGGTGATCCAGATTGCGGACTTATCGGCGTACATTGACACTTATGTTTAAACTCTGGATTTTAACTAGAGGTCGACCGATTTATGTTTTTCAATGCCGATACGATTATTGGAGGATCAAAAAAAGCCGATGTCGATTTAAAATATAATATTTTTATTTTTTTACAATTTATTTGTAATAATGACAATTACAACAATATTGAATGAACACTTATTTTAACACATCAATAAAATCAATTTAGCCTCAAATAAATAATGAAACATGTTCAATTTGGTTTAAATAATGCAAAAACAAAGTGTTGGAGAAGAAAGTAAAAGTGCAATATGTGCCATGTAAGAAAGCTAACGTTTAAGTTCGCTTCAGAACATGAGAACATATGAAAGTGGTGGTTCCTTTTAACATGAGTCTTCAACATTCCCAGGTAAGAAGTTTTAGGTTGTAGTTATTATAGGAATTATAGACTATTTCTCTTCTATACGATTGTTATTTGATATATACCTTTGACTATTGGATGTTCTTATAGGCACTTTAGTATTGCCAGTGTAACAGTATATCTTCCGTCCCTCTCCTCGCTCCTACCTGGGCTCGAACCAGGAACACATCGACAACAGCCACCCTCGAAGCAGCGTTACCCATCGCTTCACAAAAGCTGTGGCCCATGCTGAGCAAGGGAAAACTCTCTCAAGTCTCAGAGCGAGTTTGAAACGTTATTAGCGCGCACCCTGCTAACTAGCTAGCCATTTCACATCGGTTACACCGCCTAATCTCGGGAAGTTGATAGGCTTGAAGTCATAAACAGCGCAATACTTGAAGCATTGCGAAGAGCTGCTGGCAAAACGCACGAAAGTGCTTGTTGAATGAATGCTTACGAGCCTGCTGGTGCCTACCATCGCTCAGTCAGACTGCTCTATCAAATCTAGACTTAATTATAACATAACACACAGAAATACAAGCCTTAGGTCATAATATTGTCGAATCCGGAAACTATCATCTCGAAAAAAAATGTTTCTTCTTTCAGTGAAATACGAACCGTTCCGTATTTTACCTAACGGGTGGCATCCATAGTCTAAATATTCCAGTTACATTGCACAACCTTCAATGTTATGTCATAATTACATAAAATTCTGGCAAATTAGTTCGCAACGAGCCAGGCGGCCCAAACTGTTGCATATACCCTGACTCTGCGTGCAATAACGCAAGAGAAGTGACACAATTTCACCTGGTTAATATGCCTGCTAACCTGAATTTATTTTAGCTAAATATGCAGGTTTAAAATATATATCTTTCTGGTATGATTTTAAGAAAGGCATTGATGTTTATGGTTAGGTACAGCTCGTGAAACGATTGTGCTTTTTTCGCAAAGCTTTGTAATCATCCCCCGTTTGGCGAAGTTGGCTGTCTTTGTTAGGAAGAAATAGTCTTCAACTACAGTTCGCAACGAGCCAGGCAGCCAAACGCTGCATATACCCTGACTCTGTTGCAAGAGAAGTGCACATTTCCTAGTTAAAAGAATTCATGTTAGCAGGCAATATTAACTAAATATGCAGGTTTAAAAATACACTGCTCAAAAAAATAAAGGGAACCTTCAACAACACAATGCACTCCACGTCAATCACACTTCTGTGAAATCAAACTGTCCACTTAGGAAGCAACACTGATTGACAATAAATTTCACATGCTGTTGTGGAAATGGAATAGACAACAGTGGAAATTAAGGCAATTAGCAAGACACCCCAATAAAGGAGTGGTTCTGCAGGTGGTGACCACAGACCACTTCTCAGTTCCTATGCTTCTGGCTGATGTTTTGGTCACTTTTGAATGCTGGCGGTGCTTTCACTCTAGTGTAGCATGAGACGGAGTCTACAACCCACACAAGTGGCTCAGTAGGCAGCTCAACCAGGATGGCACATCAATGCGAGCTGTGGCAGAGAGGTTTGCTGTGTCTGTCAGCGTAGTGTCCAGAGCATGGAGGTGCTACCAGGAGACAGGCCAGTACATCAGGAGACGTGGAGGAGGCCGTAGGAGGGCAACAATCCAGCAGCAGGACGCTACCTCCTCCTTTGTGCAAGGAGGAGCACTGCCAGAGCCCTGCAAAATGACCTCCAGCAGGCCACAAATGTGCATGTGTCTGCTCAACGGTCAGAAACAGACTCCATGAGGGTGGTATGAGGGCCCGACGTCCACAGGTGGGGGTTGTGCTTACAGCCCAACACCGTGCAGAAGTTTGGCATTTGCCAGAGAACACCAAGATTGGCAAATTCGCCACTGGCGCCCTGTGCTCTTCACAGATGAAAGCAGGTTCACACTGAGCACATGTGACAGACGTGACAGTCTGGAGACGCCGTGGAGAACGTTCTGCTGCCTGCAACATCCTCCAGCATGACCGGTTTGGCGGTGGGTCAGTCATGGTGTGGGGTGGCATTTTTTGGGGGGCCGCACAGCCCTCCATGGGCTCGCCAGAGGTAGCCTGGCTGCCATTAGGTACCGAGATGAGATCCTCAGACCCCTTGTGAGACCATATGCTGGTGCGGTTGGCCCTGGGTTCCTCCTAATGCAAGACAATGCTAGACCTCATGTGGCTGGAGCATGTCAGCAGTTCCTGCAAGAGGAAGGCATTGATGCTATGGACTGCCCGCCGTTCCCCAGACCTGAATCCAATTGAGCACATCTGGGACATCATGTCTCGCTCCATCCACCACCCCACGTTGCACCACAGACTGTCCAGGAGTTGGCGGATGCTTCATCAGGAGCATGCCCAGGCGTTGTAGGGAGGTCATACAGGCACGTGGGGCCACACACACTACTGAGCCTCATTTTGACTTGTTTTAAGGACATTACATCAAAGTGGAGATCTAGCCTGTAGTGTGGTTTTCCACTTTAATTTTGAGTGTGACTCCAAATCCAGACCTCCATGGGTTGATAAATTTGATTTCCATTGATAATTTTTGTGTGATTTCTTTGTCAGCACATTCAACTATGTAAAGAAAAAAGTATTTAATAAGAATATTTCATTCATTCAGATCTAGGATGTGTTATTTTAGTGTTCCCTTAATTTTTTTGAGCAGTGTATATACTTGTGTATTGATTTTAAGAAAGGCATTGATGTTTATGGTTAGGTACACGTTGGAGCAATGACAGTCCTTTTTCGCGAATGCGCACCGCATCGATTATATGCATTGCAGGACATGCTAGATAAACTAGTAATATCATCAAACATGTGTAGTTAACTAGTGATTATGATTGATTGATTTGTTTTTTATAAGGTAAGTTTAATGCTAACTAGCAACTTACCTTGGCTTCTTACTGCATTCGCTTAACAGGCAGGCTCCTCGTGGAGTGCAATGTAAAGCAGGTGGTTAGAGCGTTGGACTAGTTAACCGTAAGGTTGCAAGATTGAATCCCCGAGCTGACAAGGTAAAAATCTGTCGTTCTGCCCCTGAACAAGGCAGTTAACCCACCGTTCCTAGGCCGTCATTGAAAATAAGAATGTGTTCTTAACTGACTTGCCTAYGTAGTTAAATAAAGTTGTWAAAAAAAAGTTATGGAAACTTGAAATCGGCCCTAATTAATCCGCCATTCCGATTTAATCGGTCGACCTCTATTTTTAACCCCTTGATATTATTGTTGGATCTGATTTTAATAGCTAACATTTCGACGGCCATAACAAATAGATATGGAGACAATGGACAACCTTCTGAGAAGTAACCATTATTTACAATTTTACACTTGGGCTTACTATACATAACTTTTAGCCATTTGTATAAGAGATTYTCAAAAATGTAAATAGTCCAGGCATTTATATATAAATTCTAGTCATACTTTATCAAAGGCCTTTTCAAAATCTGCTATGAAGATCAGTGTTCTATTGACTTATTATCTTCAATGTATCGTCCATGTAAAAAAAAACTGCCTGATCAAGATGAATAATATCCGATATCCTTTTTCATTGTATACGCTATGCATTTTGCTAGGATTTTTGCATCACAAAATTGAGTTGTGCCATCAACCCTGGAGTTTTTCCGGACTGAAAGGAATTCACTTTATCAAGAAGTTCCTCCTCTTTAATTTGTGCTTCACACAAGTCTTTATGTACAGTTGTTCATTTTACGCTATTATTAGCAAAAAAGTCATTACAGTTAACATCATTCAGTGGAGATGGAGGAGACTGARAATGCAAAAAAATATGCTTAAAATATTTTGCTTCCTCTTTCAAAATATCATTCGGTGAATCATGGATGACTCCTTCATTTGGAATCCGTTTCTGTAAATTATTTTTGATAGCATTTCTATATTAAATTCTAAAATATTTTGTGCAATTTTCCATCCAGTTTTCTTAATGTTTTGTACACTCGGTCTAATACAAAAATAAAGAACACCTGCTCTTTCCATTAGACTGACCAGGTGTATCCAGGTGAAAGCTATCATCCCTTGTTGATGTCACTTGTTAAATCCACTTCAATCAGTGTAGATGAAGGGAAGGAGACCGGTTAAGGAAGGATTTTTAAGCCTTGAGACAATTGATACACGGATGGTGTATGTGTGCCATTCAGAGGGTGAATGGGCAAGACAAAGGATTTAAGTGCCTTTTGAATAGGGTATGGTAGTAGGTTCCAAGCACACCGGCTTGTCAAGAACTGCAATGCTGCTGTCTTTTTCACGCTCAACAGTTTCCCGTGTGTATCAAGAATGGTTGACCACACAAAGGACATTCAGACAACTTGACACAACTGTGGGAAGCATTGGTGTCAACATGGGCCAGCATCCCAGTGGAACGCTTTCGACACATTGTAGAATCCATCCCCGACAAATTGAGGCTGTTCTGAGGTGYCCTCTCTTAACCCGGACGACGCTTGGCCAATTGTGCGCCACCCTATGGGACTCCCGGTCACGGCCGGGACTGTRGTGACGCCTCAAGCACTGCGATGCAGTGTCTTAGACCACTGCGCCACTCGGGAGACCCTTATGGTACCATTTTTATTGCCATCCATCTATGCTATTCCTTATGTTCCTGAGTTATTATTCTAATCTCTTTTGACCTAAATTGTTTTTGTTTTAAAGATGAGTATTGAATTGCATGGCCTCTGAAGACGCATTTGAAAGTATCTCATACAATAAGGTGATCTACTGTACCAATGTTATGCAAGAAAAAGTCAGTTCTAAATTATTCTGTCTTGATTAAAAACAGCTTGTCATCCAGTAGGCTTGGATTAGACTTCCAATATCCCCCCCCCCCACCGCGGAAATTCGGTAAGTTATGTGGATGGTGGTCCGATCGCATTCTGTCTACGATCAACACTTTTTAAACTTTTGGTGCCAGCGAGAAGGACACAAGAAAGTAGTCAAGACGACTAGATTAATTAAGCCTGATTCCATGTATACCTCAGTAGGTCAAGGTTTTTCAGCCTCCGTATATCGACTAGTTCTAATGTGTCCATAATAGTTGTGGTCTCCTTAAGTGCACGAGGGTGTGATTTCCTTTACGGCCCATTGAAGTTACTTTAAAACTGTGTTATCTCCCACCATAATAGCATCTTTTGTTGCTTGTGAGATCGATAGATTGTTATAAATATTTTCTAAGAAGTGTGGATCATGATTATTTGGACCTTATAGATTAATGAGCCAGATCTTTTTATCGTCCAATAGCACATTTAAAAGGATCCACCTTTCCTTGCGGATCTGTTAAGACTGTTTGCACATTCGGATCGAAATTATTTGTTAGTTAATATCATCACCCCTTTTGAGTTTCTTTGCCCATGACAGAAATATTTCTTCCTCCCTGTCCCTTTTCCACACAACCTCCATCTGTAGTTGTAGAATGAGTTTCCTGTAAACAATAKATATTATATTCATTCTCTTTTAGCCAGGTAAAGACTGATAATGCTTTTTCAAAAATCTGCTAAGCCATTACAATTACAGCTAACTATACTTATTTCACCATTTACTGTAATGAGATACACATTTCAATTATACTTACCATAATATATGCCTGTAAACTTTACTACCAAAAAGTACCATGATGATCAAGCTGCTTGACACCCTGAATTTATTCATACTTACTAATACTACCAGAATCAATGCCTGACATCTATCCATGTAGCTGTACCATACTATATGCACTGCTAAAAATACTGTAGCTGCAACTGACTAAGTAGATCTCCAGTTATCTTTCCAATATCCCTTCTGGGAACGCCTCCTCCATCGGAGAAGGGGATGTTGTCCCTGATGATGTCATACCACCTCCGTACCCGTAACGCACCTTTTAGCGTCCTAAGCACACCTTCAACCGCCGATTGGCTACTAAAGATCTCGCTAATGTTGTAGTTGAAACATTTGAAAGAATGAATCATTCTGTTTCCTGCTCCCTCCTCTGTACCAGTCCCCTCCAGGTAAAGTAACTGATGCGGTGAAAGCGGCCATAGCTGCAGGTTACAAGCACATCGATGGGGCCTTCATCTACCAGAACGAGACCGAGGTGGGAGAGGGCATTCATGCCATGGTCAAGGAGGGGGTGGTGAAGAGAGAGCAGCTGTTTGTGGTCAGCAAGGTGAGATACAATGTCACTGCAGGACAGTTATCTCTGGTCTCAAGTTTGTAACACTKACATTGCAGTGAGAAGTTGAATCACTCTTTAATATGCTACTTAAAATAACAAACTTGATATCAAGGCTAAGTGATTGAAGTGATCAAATCTTGGCTAGTGAATCTGTGGTTTAGATTGAATTGAGGAAATTGGTTCGAAGTTACGCAACTCAAGCTTGCTCTCTTTTCAGCTGTGGTGCACATTCCATGGGAAGTCTATGGTGAAAGAAGGCTGTCAGAAGACTCTCAGTGATCTCAAACTGGACTACCTGGATCTTTACCTGATACACTGGCCCATGGGCTTTCAGGTGAGACTAATACCATTTTAACTTGTAGCTTTTTTGCTCAAGGAGGTTCCATCATTGGTTTATGACGGGGTTTATTCAAATCCAAGCCTGGAGGTATGGGAGTGCTGCTGTTCTACCTGATCATGTCCCAGGTCTAAATCAGTCCCTGATAAGAGAGGAAGAATGAGAATCAGCAGTAGAACTGGCTTCAAGGTCCACATTTGAATACCCCTGGTTTATGGTGTTGTAAGAGGAGTGTCTTGTGACTTTTATAATTGTTTTACTACTATCGTTGTTGCGCAGCCTGGAGAAGCACTCTTCCCTACGGACAGCAATGGAAATAATATTGATGATGGGTCCAAATTCCTGGAGACATGGGAGGTGAGCCAGTGCGAGACGACGCGTCCTCTAAGACACTGTACAGTTCTCTTCAATTGAAAATCACTTAAACTGGGTTATATTCATTAGACACCAAACGGACTGAAACAGGGACTACCTGGTCCAATAAGAAATGCACATGTTTGTTTTCTGTTGTGTGCCCTAATGAATACAAMCCTGAGTTTATTRTAATCKATCACAAATTGGGGATGCCGTATTGACCTGTGTCTGATCTGATGTTGTCCTGTATACTAGGGTATGGAAGAGCTGGTGGATGCTGGTCTGGTCAAGGCTATCGGTGTCTCCAACTTTAACAAAGACCAGATTGAATCCATCCTAAACAAGCCAGGCCTCAAGTATAAACCTGCCAACAACCAGGTACTGACGTTCATTACTGAATGAGTGTTTAGTGATAGTCACTCAAAAAGCTCACAAGCCTGGGATCAACACAATACATTGTGAAGCACACAATGCTGATCCTATATTCTTAATTGTATATTGTATCCCTCAACCTTCTTCTAAATGGGACTTTTCAGGACACTGAGCACCCAACGCTTGTTTTAAGCCCTCCCTCAAAGGGCAGAGGCCTCATTGTCAATATCCCTGCCCCATTGTCTTATTCACAGTGACAGCTCGGTCAGATAAAGGCCAGTTTAGTGCCTTATAGTCAGCCTCTTTCCCTGAGGCAAGGCAGCAATGCTTTGGTGACCTTATATTCCTGCTGTTTTCCAGGCWCATCTATCCCAATAGACATCTTGATTAACGGGTACATATCAATCTGATTATTTGAGTGGACAGACCCTCTTGTGCTTTCTATTGTCACCATACTGAACAACTTCCCAGGCTTCCTAAATAAACAGCAAAACTTTATGGGGCGTATTTTGACAGTAATACACAATGGGTCTCAATTAAAATAAATGTTATTTATTTGCAATCCACCGTATAATTTAATTATGTATGTTTATCAACGTAAAATACCACTCCACTAATTCTCTAATGCTACAATACATCCCATGTATAAGAACTGCATGTGAAGTGAATATCCTCACAAGTGATTTATGCCACCAGGTTGAATGCCACCCYTATCTGAACCAGGAGAAGTTGATCAACTACTGTCACTCTAAGGGCATCTCTGTGACAGCCTACAGCCCCCTGGGTTCCCCAGACAGACCATGGTGAGTGTATATACTTCAACTAATAATACCTAAGAGATATACTCTTGAGTATACAAAACATTAAGAACCCCTGCTCTTTCCATGACAGACTGACCAGGTGAAAGCTATGATCCCTTATTGATGTCACTTGTTAAATCCAATATTGCAACTTAATATAAGGAATGTGTTCCTTTATGYTTGGTATAGTCGGTGTACATTCACCTAGTACATGAATTCTGAACATACAAAGCCATTTACAGTTCTCCCTGTGAAAAGATTGTAACACTGTGTCAATAACAGGGCCAAACCAGAGGACCCTTCTCTGCTGGATGATCCCAACATCAAGGCCATCGCTGAGAAGCACAAGAAGACCTCTGCCCAGGTACTGTACTCTAAAACCCTTTTCACACTATCGAGCCAACCCGAACCACACTGATATTTTCTTTAACCTGGGATCACATTTACATGTCCGCTTTCCTCTCTCCGTCATCCTCACTTCAGGTCCTGATCCGCTTCCATATTCAACGGAACACGATTGTGATTCCCAAGTCTATCACCCCCACACGTATCCAGGAGAATTTCAAGGTATTCTCTCCCATAAATTCTCAATTTATTTGAAGAGGTGTGTCATCTGATTTTAGTTCACATGTAGCTTTGGGGTCATTTTTGTCTTTTTGAAACATGCAGGTGTTTGACTTTGTGTTGAGCGATGAGGAAATGAAGACCATTCTGGGCTTCAACAGGAACTGKAGAGTCTGCCCAATGACAGGGTGAGACTCTACTTGGTTTAGTTAGACCCATGTACTGTATTTTACAGTGTACACACTCTGCAGAGGCTCAAACTGATGTCCCCCCGAATTTCAGTCAAATCGTCATTTTAATGTGATGACAGCTATGTTTATTACGGTGTTACTTTTCTTTGAATGTAAATAGACTTGGTGTACTCCCTGACGAAGGCTATGCAGCCGAAACGCGTCTGAGTTTTTAAACTTTGTTTCCATTGAGCATGCCATACAAATAAGGCATTTTAATTAATTATATGAAGAGTGCCTTGGTCCTCTCTTTTTGATGACCAATTGATCCCTTTTACCAAAGAGCACCTTCTGTCTACCAAAATCGACTATTGTACCTTAGCAGCACTTTCTTTCCTTCCTTTTTCTACATAGTTAGTGTTTATTTGATTTTTGAACATGTGAACAATTGTATAAGTCTCTCTGAATCATGCTTTGTTTTTCTTTGTCACCTAGGAGCATGAAGCACAAGGACTACCCCTTCAATGCTGAATTTTAGGGAAACAAAGTTAGATCTGGTGTTGTGGCTTGCTTGAGATGTCTGGGCTCTCTGTTCTCGTTTTGATTCATTCTTATTTCTCCCTTTAAGACGGTGTGCATAAATGGCCATCCTTGAGCTAGTTTCTAGCGATTTAAAGACTGATTTAGTATCTGTGTGTTGCAGTATTGTATTTCTCATGACATATATTGTTGCCTTCTAGCCTAATACACAATAGTAATTATTTATTATAATCATGGAAACATAATTTGACATAGGATCGATATTAGTGAAGTATAAATAAATAAATAAAAAGCTTGAGTTTGGTTACTGGTTTGGTAGGAAATCTGAAGCCTTGGATCTGCTAACGCACAATAGGGTTTGTGGCTTCTCACATGACCCAGTTTGTTTGTGTCTCTTTCGATTTGAGTCTAATGGTCTCAAGACTTTTTCATCAATGAGCCTCCACATTTAAAGGCCATATAATAACCATAAAGAATTTATAGTTCAACCATATGAGCTGGGTATGTCTTACTGAAGTTACATAAATATCACAGTGGTACATGGACATTGTATGTGATGTACAGTATTACATACCAACACATCAGTTTTGTTTTTAAAAATGGCCAAAGGGTGAAACATTGGCATATAGACATAGCTTATCCTAATAGTGCATTAAGATATTTTGTTGAACACTCCTTCACTCAAATGCCTAGTCATAGGAGCCCTTTGGCCTAGAATGAATCATCCTGCCTTACAGGATGATTCACTCAAATGCCTAGTCATAGGAGCCCTTTGGCCTAGAATGAATCATCCTGCCTTACAGGATGATAAAGCACGTGTGAGACTGTTGTGAAATTCCCAGTTCCCTTTGAACAGTTTTTTTTATATAATAGCTTTCTTTGCTTCAATATTGTGTACTGTGTTCTCGTACAATATTATACATGCAGATAAGGACATATCAAGGTAGTCAGGTAGCAATTTATATTTCAGGATTAGAATCGAAATACATAAAGAAATGATGGAATGAGTCACATTTTAGTGTAAGTTGTCAATGTTAACATAGTGGTTGAGATATCTAAAGAGCACTGTCTAAGGAATTATGAATATAATTTCATATTACAACAAGGAGCACAGGGACACCGTGCTTTCAAAGGCACTTTCCAACATGTAAGTAAACGTACAACATGTTTAAACTCTGAACAAGTAAAGGCAACAATATTTGGCACTTACTACATTACACATTGACATTCTGTTCGCCTCATGAACAAGGTCACAGTAGTGCTTGAATCTATATACAACTACTGCACTTCTCGTTGTATGTCCCCAGTGTAGGAATGTGGGTGTCCACTCGGAGGTTTCAGTATTCTGCATGCAGAGGGAAGTCTTTGTGCTTGTTGCCCCTGCAGTGAGGAGGGTACGTCAGGGAAGAACAGGTAAAGAGGAAAGTGGGGTTGAAGTCAGCATCTAGACACTCTGGAACTCACCATTCCATAGCGAATCCTCTCCAGTTCCTGTTGAAACTCAGGATGACTTTCATGTCTAAGTCATTCAGCTCRAAGTCAAACACCTGTTTGAAGGCGACAAAATAACAATGTAGACATGCGAAGGAACCAGTGGCTTGAAACCAAAAGATTGTGGGTTCAAATCACACACTCCTTTTGTGTACAATTCTGCCACTGTCAATGTCAAATATATGAAGAGGTTAAAGTGTGAAGGTCTCCGTGGCTTCCAGGTTAAATCCTGCCTTGCATGTAGGTTCAAAACTCATCTTGTCCGTTTGTTTTTTTAACTCTATATCATATACACAGTGTACAAAACATTAGGAATACCTGCTCTTTCCATGCAGACTGACCAGGTGAAAGCTATGATCCCTTACTGATGTCACTTTGTCTTGACCATTCAGAGGGTGAATGGGAAAGACAATATTTAAGTGCCTTTGAACGGGGTATGGTAGTAGGTGCCAGGCACACCAGTTTGAGTATGTCAAGAACTGCAATGCTGCTGGRGTTTTCACRCTCAACAGTTTCCTGTGTGTATCAAAAATTGTCCACTACCCAGGTGCATCCTGTTTACATTGATCATCCTTGAGATGTTTCTACAACTTGATTGGAGTCCACCTGTGGAAAATTCAATTGATTGGACATGATTTAGAAAGGCGCAGACCTGTCTATATAAGGTCCCACAGTTGACCCTGCATGTCAGAGCAAAAACAAARCCATGAGGTCGAAGGAATTGTCCGTAGAGTTCCGAGACAAGATTGTGTCGAGGCACAGAGGGTACCAAAACATTTCTGCAGCATTGAAGGTCCCCAAGAACACAGTGGCCTTCATCGTTCTTAAATGGAAGAAGTTTGGAACCACCAAGACTCTTCCTAGAGCTGGCCGCCCCCAGCCAAACTTAGCAATCGTGGGAGAAGGGCCTTGGTCAGGGAGGTGACCAAGAACCTGATGGTCACTCTGACAGAGCTTCAGAGTTACTCTGTGGAGATGGTTGTCCTTCTGGAAGGTTCTCCCATCTCTGCAGCACTCCACCAATCAGTACTCAGACCATGAGAAACCAGATTCTCTGTTCTGATGAAACCCAAGATTGAAATCTGGCCTGAATGCCAAGCTTCACATCTGGAGGTGACCAAGAACCAGATGGTCACTGACAGAGCTTCATGTCTGGAGGAAACCTGGCACCATCCCTACGATGAAGCAGTGGTGGCAGCATCATGCTGTGGGGATGTTTTCAGCGACAGGGACTGGGAGACTAGTCAGGATCGAGGGTAAAGATTAACGGAGCAAAGTACAGAGAGATCCTTGATGAAAACCTGCTCCAGAGCGCTCATGACCTCAGACTGGGACAAATGTTCACCTTCCAACAGGACAACGACCCTAAGCACACATCCAAGACAACTCAGGAGTGGCTTCAGGACAAGTGTCTGAATGTCCTTGAGTGGCCCAGACTTGAACCCAATTGAACATCTCTGGAGAGACCTGAAAATAGCTGTACAGCGACGCTCCCCATCCAACCTGACAGAGCTTGAGGATCTGCAGAGAAGAATGTGAGAAACTCCCCAAATACAGGTGTGCAAAGCTTGTAGTGTCATACCCAAGAAGAGTCGAGGCTGTAATCGCTGCCAAAACTGCTTCAACAAAGTACTGAGTAAAGGGTCTGAATAGTTATGTAAATGTGATACTTCAGTTTGTTTTTATGCCAAAAAATGTACAAACCAGTTTTTGCTTTGTCATGAGGTATTGTGTAGATTGAGGGGGAAAAAACTATAATACATTTTAGAATAAGGCTGTAATGTAACAATGAGGAAAGAGTGAAGAGGTCTGAATACTTTCCGAATGGACACTTTTTTTTAAATATAGGCACATATAAAGAAAATATAGATGTGCCCACTTTTTCCAGGAGCTTTTCTCCATAATTGCTGCTTTATACAGGAGGGGACCCCAGGTATATACAACCATGAGTTCTGACAGCCTTCCAACTATCCCAGAGAGTCAACGCAATCACATTCAGGAGCTGAGCCTGGGATGGAACCTACAACCCYGTACATCAGAGGTAAGATTCTTACCAGGGCCAATGGCTCTTCCACTCTTAGAACACTGCTCTTCGTATATTTGACATTGAAAGCTGTAGAAAACAGACAAGATATGAACCTCTAGGAGGCAGGGATTTAACCTCTGACCGACTCAACTCCATCTACAGTGATAATTGTCAAAAAAAATACCTGAAAATTTTCCTTGATCCGGGAGGGCGTAGCCGACTTAGGAATGACGATCACATTCCTCTGSATTTGAAAGCGGATAAGGACCTGTGGAGAGGATAAGAACAGGGATTGGTCACTTGATTGACCCTAGACCAAGACTCCTTGTATCCAGACAAAGAATGTAACTGTTACCATGTGAGCGTTGGACCCACGCCCGATGACATGGTTTCAAAACAATGATTCTTAATGTTAGAGACTTGTCTTGGAAAACACTAGCCAAACCCTTGACAATTGATTGTCCCCATTCTAACCCCTAGCCGTTTTCTTTAAACGCTACACATGGGACCCATATCCAATTTCAGGCTAATTATTGTATATAAATCTATCAGCATATATAATTGTACTGTAATATTMTTTGGAGAGTGATCAGCTGCGTTAACCTCAACTTGAATGGACTTTTGTTGAAAATGTAGAATTTCACGAATCATGACTGGAGTAAGTATGGTTGAGAACATGGGTTGGTTATACCCTTTGTATTCCCTATAGCTAGGGCCCTGTGTTTGGTGCAATCATGTGACATGCCTGGATGTTAACTTTTTTTTATATATTTTTTTATGTAAGCTTTTTCATCAGTGTCCCCTTTTTATGCCAGATTGTCCAGCACCATCCTCAGACAATTGCTTTCATTTTTGGTGTAATTTTATATTTCTGGATAAGGCTTAAAATACCGGATCAAATTTTGCTACAGTATGTCACTAAAGGCAGAATTAGGAGAAAGTTCACTGTTTGTAGAGGTTATTGATGCTTCTCTCATACCTGTGCTGTAGTCTTATTGTGCTTATCAGCRATGGCCTTTAACTTTGGGTCCTCGAGCAGAGACGGCTCACCAGGTTTCGCCCTGTTGAAAATGTMATTTATTTTAGTCTTCCTTATGTTGACATGAAGTCAAACGCACATMATTTTTAATGGTGGGTGGGTCCTGAAAAACAAAATCTGTAAGTAGGGAAAGGGTAGGGTCCGACAATGCACACACACTCATTGAAACGTTGTCAATAACCAATTAAATACAATGCCTGTTTTGGATMATTTCAGTGTACAGGTCAATTGTACTTCATTCTATAACCTTCCTTTTAATCCAAAGTGACTGTATACACATTAGATCACAATTTTTATAAGATATTCCTATCTCACCATGGTCTGTCTGGGGAGCCCAGAGGGCTGTAGSCTGTCACTGAGATGYCTTTAGAGTGACAGTAGTTGATCAACTTCTCCTGGTTCAGATAGGGGTGGCATTCAATCTGAAGGGACAAAGATGAGGCGTTGGTAATACAGAGATAAGGGGCAATAATGCCTTGCTTAACTGTATTGACTTGTTTTGTCTGTCTTGATCACCAAAGACTACAGTACCTGGTTGTTGGYAGGTTTATACTTGAGTCCTGGCTTGTTTAGGATGGATTCAATCTGGTCTTTGTTAAAGTTGGAGACACCGATAGCCTTGACCAGTCCAGCATCCACCAGCTCCTCCATAGCCTGTTCAATAGGTCAAGATCAAGCTCAGTAAACTGTCAAATGTCTTKTAGTTTAATCCTGTTTGCTGGTGTTGGGGGATGTTTGTTTTGGAATACAGTATACCATTTTTTTTGTTTTCCTTACCTCCCATGTGTCCAGGAAGTTGCTTTCACCTGCGACTACTTGTCCGTCTTCACCAGTAGGAAATAGATTCTCTCCAGGCTGCAATGGCAAACAAACTAGTTACAGGACAATAGTCCTCTCACTCTTAACCAGGGATAGTTTGAAAGCTGAGTCATTTTCGTGACAGACACACACAGTACCTGAAAGCACATAGGGAAGTGTATTAGGTAGAGGTCCAGGTAGTCTAGTTTGAGGTCACTCAGAGTCTTCTGACAGGCTCCTTTCACCATAGACTTCTGCTGGAGAGTACACCACAGCTATTTGGGAGAAACCGTCATATTAGACTGCTGCGGCGCATGTTGAAATACAATTTAAATGTCAATACTAGCCTATGGMCAAATTTTTGAAGTGTCATGGTGATGTGTGGCAGTTGAGTAAGGGAGCACCCAGAACAAATGACAGTACTCGCGTGACATTGGTCACCATACAGAGCATGTGATGACATGCCTTAAGCCCGTATGGAGCTCTTTGTCTGCCTGGCTTCTAGGGGCAAATCATAGTGGCTCCATGACCAAATCTATAAACTTGACTAATGCGTGTAACCTTACTTTACTAACCTTACTGACGACGAAAAGCTCCTCTCTCTTCACCACCCCCTGGCCAATCATGGTGTGAATGCCAACCCCCACCTCGTCCTCGTTCTGGTAACAGTAGGCTCCGTCTATGTGTCTGTAGCCTGCAGAGATGGCTGCTTTCACTGCATCCGCTACCTTGCCTGCTTCTGCCTGCACACGGATTCAGAGGGCCTATTTTGGTAACCTCACACTTGACTTGAGCCTCTGTCAGAAAGGCTACATAATACTGTAGAAATACTAATCAGGACAGATTTGATTATACTGTATAATATAATCATCGTTAAGACGGCCTATGTTAGGTCAAAAAGTCAAGTATAGGCTAACCCCCGATTCCAAGTGTGACGGTGAAACATAAGTGCAAAAATAAGATGCTTCATCTTGGTCATCATAGTTCATTAAAACTCTCAGGATATATGGCAAATGAGAAGACTCATATTTTAACATGAACATACCGGTAGTTGCCAAAAGAAAGAAGCAGTTAACTGCCAGTTCAACAAGTATCAATGCTATCCATGCAAGATGCCTAGACGAAACTAAATTACGCTTTATCTTACCCTCCATGTCCCCAAGCCCACGATAGGCATGCTGGCCCCGGTGTTGAGAGTCACAGTGGGTGTGGGTGTCATTTTTAAAGATCTGCTGTAGTATCAATCCTAGGATTCTGGGTTGAGAGGATCCCTGTATTCAGAGTGGAAGGAATCACTATTCTCAGTGCAGCACATGAACAGCTGAAACACAGATGTGAAGAGGGTTATGGGGTTTATGTAGAGGGAGAGCATCTGGGTTTGATTGGTTACGCCTGCCTCCCGCCCCCTACAGCTAAAGCAGCGAATGGGGCCAGGAAAGGGCGAGTGAAGGAGTAGCTGAATGAATCAGCATGTATGAGTGTGTGTGCATGCGCAGCGGGTTTGCTTGTCACAATGACAAAGAACACATTGCTTGTTTAAACAATTCAGGATGTGATGCAGCATGCATTTCATGCTAATATTGATTGAGTTGAAGAACATATGATAATAATGTCGAATATACAGCTTTTTTTTTTTTTGATCAGTATTTGTAGTATGTCTAGAGCCAAATCATCTTCCTTGAACAAGGTAATAACCTGTTCACTAGTGTTTAAATACAATATTGGAGTGATTTTTGACCTTGCAATGACTGTGATTTAAAAAGGACAAGTCATGGGGATTTCAACAGTCAGTGACTCAAGCTGTAATGCTTGAGTCACTGACTGTTGAAATCAGCATCCCGTGCATACATTTTTGTATGAAGGTGTGACTAGCATAAAATGTATAACGGTGGCCTTGCATAAAAATAGATTAAATTAAACACAACAGACCCAGACCCACAGACTCCATATTTTACGCAGATCTGCAACACAAGCCTCAAAAGCATAGCTAGTTTACTAGATTTGAAACCACACGCTATCTAGGTTAGGCATAAAATGTTAGCAGTGTGGTTAAGGTTAGGTTTAAAATCACATTTTAAGAAGAGAAATTGTAGAAATGGGCAGGCTTTATGACTTACTGTGGTAACTAGTGATGGCTATGAAGAGCCTGTCTAGAAGTCTCTGGAGCCACAAACTAGCTAGCGAGCTAGTATCTGCAGTGCCCACGTTGTTTTATGCACGAGAAAAGTGGAAATCAACAAACAAAGGATGAAAAGCTGAGATTGAACAGTAAATTATATGGACTAATCTTGTGATATGGGTTCAAGCCAGGCTATTCTGCCCTTGAGTTGCGTTCCCATGCAAAACTAGACAGATAGCTAACAACGAAGTCTTCAATAAAACTCCCAAGGCTGACTTTTCTTGAATGAATATATTGAAAACGTTTATGTTGTGAAACTGCAAAATACAGAAAATAATATACTTTAGTATTCAACTCACACCGACATACTGTAGCTGTACATTATACATTTGAAGTTGCATGAATAGAAAGCACGTACTAAAGTACCATGCATCTGGCATGATGCCAAACCATATAGCTAATTGTTACTCATATGGTAATTGGCAACTCCTTTAATGACTCTAATCATGTACAACCATCTCTGTAGAATAACAAAGCATATTACACTAGAAACATTAACAAAACTACAGTATTGTATATTTTACAATTCGTTTGCATGACGCACGAGCAAAGTAATACAGCTGACGGCATACATGAAAGGCATTGCAATTTGTGTGAGTAGATGCAACCAACATTATGTAAGCAACTCTATCAATAACAAGATTATCATCACTAGCTAAATGCTTGAATCAAACTTACAAACACATATTTTCCGAAGCTGAAGCGTGACAAGAAATAACTACACTTTTTAGCTGCTTCTATGCTTGTAGAACGAATTCTCTACTTCCTGTTTGGGTACAGTCTTAAGTACCAGAAAGTTCCACTAGGGGGCGAAGAACATCATGGAACACAATGAAAATCCATTTTAACCATTGTAATAAAATAATCTGTTACCTTCTAACAGGATGGCAGCACACCGGCATATAGACTTTAGCTACCCAGACAGCAAGAAGGATCCACGCCAGATCCGCGCCTGGACCTATTGCAACATCTGGTCCGGATCCGTGAAGCGGGCCAATACCGGCGTGGATCTGGATGCCAGATCTAAAACGGAGTTTGGCCAGAACCAGCTTTTTCCCTGATTATGACTCGCTACTAATGATGAGGTGTTCTAATTTTCTTACTTTAAATACAGTATGTTGAGCAAACCATAACCTTATCCTAGCATAATTCTCATCATAACTGCCATTTTTAATAGCTTTAACACAAATACATTTTCAAACACACATACCCAAAGTATTGCAGTAGTTATTGGTGATTCTGTAAAAGCATACTGTATAGAAAATACTTAACCAAGGTAATCTACTGACTCAGATACTAAAATAAAACATGAAAAAACATTTTGATTTAAAAATGTCTTCAAATGTGTGTGCAAAGTGGTGTAATTGTTATACTTTTAAAGATATCAACCAGAAAGATTTTCAATAAGTTTACTGAATTAAAAACAAACGCAACATGCAACAATTTCAAATATTTTACTGAGCTACAGTTCATATTGGGAAAAATGTATTAGGCTCTAACCTATGGATTTCACTAGGAATACAGACTTGCATCTGTTGGTCACAGGTGCCTTCAAGAAACGGTAGGGGTGTGGATCAGAAAACCAGTCAGTATCTGGTGTGACCACCATTTTCCTCATGCAGCGCAACACGTCTTCACATAGAGTTGATCAGGCTGTTGATTGCGGAATGTTGTGCCACTTCTCTTCAATGGCTGTGCAAAGTTGCTGGACCATTGGCGGAAACTGGAACAYGCTGAAGTACATGTTGATCCAGAGCATTCCAAACATGCTCAATGGGTGACATGTCTGGTGAGTGCAGGCCATGGAAGAACTGGGACATTTTCAGCTTTTGTGTACAGATCCTTGCAACATGGGGCCGTGCATTATCATGCTGAAACATGAGGTGATGGCGGCGGATGAATGACACGACAATGGGCCTCAGGATCTTGTTACGGTATCTCTGTGCATTTTATCGATGGCAATTTGAATGCAATTGTTTGTTGTCCGTAGCTTATACCATAACGCCACTGCCACCATAGGGCACTCTGTTCACAACGTTAACATCGGCAAACCGCTCGCCCGCACGTTCCCATACACATGGTCTGCGTTTGATAAGCTGGTTTGACGTACTTCCAAATTCTCTAACGATTTCTCTCTTATGGTAGAGAAATTAACATTCAATTCTCTGGTGGACATTCCTGCCGTCAGCATGCCAATTATACGCCCCCTCAAAACTTGAGACATACAGTATGTGGCCTTTTATTGTCCACAGCACAAAGTGCACCTGTGTAAAGATCATGCTGTTTAATCAGCTTCTTGATATGCCACACCTGTCAAGTGGATGAATTATCTTGSCAAAGGAGAAATGCTAGCTAACATGGATAAAAACAAATTTGTCCACAATTTGAGAGAAATAAGCTTTTTGTGCGTATGGAACATTTTGGGGATCTTTTATTTTAGCTCATGAAACATGGGACCAACACTTTCCATGTTGAGTTTTATATTCTTGTTTGCAACACAAAGACAACGGCTTGTTACTGTCTCACCACTCCCATGGCATTCCATATGTTGCATTATGACCGGGGTTGGGGAGTAACGGATTACATGTAAACCGTTATGTTAACAGCAAAAATATTGTAATCAGATTATATACTTTTGAAAAACAAGATGATTACTTGGAGGATTACTTTTAAAAATCAGAAATGTTTGCGAGGGGAAAAAAATATTTTGACACTTCTCTGTTTGTCTGAATGACATTCAAATCAGCATTGAAAAAAGGCGCASATTTAAATGTGTTCCTCTTGAGCGAGTCTGAACACAAGTCAGAGGCCACTATGATGACACATCAAATGGGTTTGATGGATCGTGGGAAAAGAGCAGGAATAAGCTTTTTGTAGGCTACAGTCCAAGCTATGTCTTCCAATGCTATGCTGTCGAYATCCAAAGATTATCCAATTTGAATTAACACTTGGAGGTAAGGATGACAGCAGTGGTGTAGCCTACGGYGATGCGGTAATCACTTATTGATATCTACATAGTGCATTGATGTGAATCACACTGTTGCTCTCTGTTAGCTATTTACATTTTACGGATTGCGATTGTTGTGKATGGCTGTTCACAAATCTAAATGTGTATTTGAAACCAATAATGATTTGAATTCAAGACGTTTAAGGTGCCTATTAATCATTGTTTTTKAAACCAGTGGACAGCCAGTGAAAAACGTGCTMTTTCAAAAGCTGCACAGTGCCGATCCCAGCCTATGGAATAAAAGTGAGGCTTTTATTGCTCAATGTAATTCATGCTGATAAAACAATTTAATCCATGGGCCTAATGGACACATGTTCAAACTCGCACACGTTTGATAGACTTAAAGGGTCAATCTGTCGTTGCTGCATCCATTTTTGGACTTATATATCCATTGATTCTTGAAAAATATAACTTATAAATGCTTCATGAGCTTAGTTCAACTGTCACACTCCATGAGAACCCAAAATATAAACTTGTTTTTCTCCAGTGTTTGTAAACATTGTAAATGTAAACAAACACTGTATAGCCTCTTAACATGGTTAAAATATTTTTGATATCATGGATGGTCAAGTCCTTGTATCCATAGCTCTGTCTATTCATCTGAGAGTGGTTACATTTCTCCAGGCCCATCCCTCAGCTTTCTACCAAAACGGAGGTCRGGCGACCGTTTTGTTATTGTTTCATCTGTGGATTATCAAGATTTCAAACTGTCGCCAACAAAAAGTGTAACAATAGGCCTATAACAAATGCAGCATATGGCATTCATTTTTCACATGTAAATAGTACTTTTCAGTAGTGCTCAAAGCATGCCATTCCATGACTGCTGCATTTTTATTTTTCAACTCGAATCAATCAGCCCAATCAGTCCTCCAAGAAAACAAAATCATAAACAACAGAGTAGGGCTGGCTAATAAATCCTTAGTTTAGCGGTTATGCTCAGGTAAAACAATTTGGCTAATCTATACTTTCATATTTCCAAGTCCTATTCTTGAAGATCAAGGGATATAACATTTAATGAATTGACTGGAATTGTAATAGACTGGTTTTTAAATGTAAAGATATAATTTAATCGCGATGGGTTAAACTAAGCCTACATAAGCAACCCATAAAGTAAAATTTAACATTGACTTATCTTGCAATAGAYGTGGTTCAATTAGTAACATAAATGTGTCTTCTGATGCCTCTTAAGGTAATTAGTAACTAATTAGTAACTAACAGATTACATTTAGAAAGTAATCTACCCAACCCTGATTAGGTCACCGCTGGTGATTTACATAAAGTTGGGAAATGCTGAACTTCTTCACCGCCTCCCAYGCCACGTTYGCACCGCCCAACGGTCGGTTTAATGTTATGTTTCTGAAGATGAAATAATACTAGTAGCTATGCTTTTATAGTAGGTCAAGGATTCAGAATATGTAGAGGGMCGTTCCGGACCTCCCCAGGGCTGCACTACAGGTGGAGATGGGGGATATGCCATTGCAGATTAGGAGACAGCAGCTGGCAATGAATTATTGGGTCAACCTAGAGGGACATGGGGTGTCTCATCCTGYGAAAGGGATTTTACAGGCATGCTGGGAACGTGAGCGAACACGAGCATTGGGTGGGTCGGTAATACCCAGGTGAAGGAGATTACACTGTATGGAAGGGAGTTTAGTCTAACGGTAGCTATTCCTGTAAATCCACYATGGCTACTCCCATCTCCAGTAGTTGATCTAGAAGTAGGAGAGACTACAGAAAGATTTGTTGAAGCGACATCTGGATACTGTGTATCAGGATTTTGTKGCCATTTACACAGATGGTTCAAAAGATCCAAGGACAGGAYGCACTGGGWCAGCATTTGTAGTRMAGGAATGTGGGGTGGTAGTCAGGAAACGTGTTATTTGCTCTGATTMATGTGTAGTGTTGCTGAGTCTCCAGTCCTTTAGATCACGTAGCAGACAATACCTGCTTTATGAGGTACTACAAACCCATGGCAGGATTAGACAAATGGGTATACAGATAACATTTACTTGGGTCCCAGCACATGTGGAGGGGAACGAGGCAGTTGATGTACTCAAATCAAATTTTATTGGTCACATACACATGGTTAGCAAATGTTAATGCAAGTGTAGCGAAATGCTTGTGCTTCTTGTTCTGACCGTGCAGTAATATCTAACAAGTAATCTAACAATTTCACAACAACTACCTTATACACACAAGTGTAAAGGAATGAMTAAGAATATGTACATATAAATATATGGATGGTCTGTCTCTTATACACATCTAGATGTGTATAAGAGACAGTGGCCGAACGGCATAGGCAAGATGGTATAGAGTACAGTATATACATATGAGATGAGTAATGTAGGGTATGTAAACATTATATAAAGTGGCATTGTTTAAAGTGACTAGTGATACATTTATTACATCCAATTTTTTATTATTAAAGTGGCTAGAGATTTGAGTCAGTATATTGGCAGCAGCCACTCAATGTTAGTGATGGCTGTTTAACAGTCTGATGGCCTTGAGATAGAAGCTGTTTTTCAGTCTCTCGGTCCCAGCTTTGATGCACCTGTACTGACCTCGCATTCTGGATGATAGCGGGGTGAACAGGCAGTGGCTTGGGTGGTTGTTGTCCTTGATGATCTTTTTGGCCATCCTGTGACATCGGGTGGTGTAGATGCCCTGGAGGGCAGGTAGTTTGCCCCCGGTGATGCGTTGTGCAGACCTCATTACCCTCTGGAGAGCCTTACGGTTGTGGGCGGAGCAGTTGCCGTACCAGGCGGTGATACATCCCGACAGGATGCTCTCGATTGTGCATCTGTAAAAGTTTGTTTCTGGTGACAAGCCAAATTTCTTCAGCCTCCTGAGGTTGAAGAGGTGCTGTTGCGCCTTCTTCACCATGCTGTCTGTGTGGGTAGACCATTTCAGTTTTTCCGTGATGTGTACACCGAGGAACTTAACTTTCCACCTTCTCCACTACTGTCCMGTCGATGTGGATAGGGGGGTGCTCCCTCTGATGTTTCCTGAAGTCCACAATCATCTCCTTTGTTTTGTTGACGTTGAGTGTGAGATTATTTTCCTGACACCACAGTATTGGCTGAACAAGCACTTAATAGTGGGGATGTTGTAGTTTCACTGAGCAAGGCAGAGGCAAAAAGCCTGATACGGACAGTGATGGTGCAGAGATGGCAGGAGCAGTGGAATAAAGATACTTGGGCAGGCATTTATTTCAAATACAGTGGAAAGTCAGGGAGGACGGCAGGAAGGGACAAATCCTTTTTACAAGATTACTGGGACACAGCCGGTTGAATAAGACCTTAAATGTGATAGGAAAGCATTTCGCTACACCCGCAATAACATCTGCTAAATATGCCTATGTGACCAATAAAATTCGATATGATTTGAAAGCTTCCAACAGGAAAGTGTGAWTATTGCCAGGAAACGGAGACCATGGAGCATGTATTGCTACAGTGTGGGCAGTATCAAAGGGAAAGCGGGAGGCTGAGATCTAGTATGAGGGAGAAGGGGATACAGGAAATTAGTTTTAAAAGTATATTGCGTAGAACGTCATTAGATGTAGTCTTTTTTTTAAGAGCAACGGAGCTGGCAGGTAGGATTTAGTTTCTCCCGGTGGCTAATCGGGTGCGGTCTCCAGTACAGTAGGTGGAGGTAATGCACCATAACGTTGGATGCCAACCGCCGATAAACCCCACCGAATAAGAACTCTTTTGACCACACAGCATCCGCGTAGATGACAGAAACCTTGTAGACGGGTCGTGGCCAATAAATGCTTTTTGAAGGCGACATGACATGCGCATTATACACTGTTGATGACATTGCTAGCTGGTTCGACCGAACTTTGAAACTGCCAACTGGATTGCTAAAATATTGTCTCCTTCGTTAGACACGACCATGCTACAGTTCCTGGTGAGTTGATATCGAAATGAAAACGATATATTGCTAACTTTCTGCGTCTCTTTGTGTGTATTGCTGGGCTACTGTAGCTAGCTTGCAACTTAGCTAGCTTTCATAACTATGTTGTGTGCTAGCTATCATAACTATGCTGCTGACCTAGCTAGTAAAAWCAACAGCATGTATTCCGTCTTGAATAACAATTTTTATTTCTAATCTTGCAGGCTGGGTTTACTTTGGGAAACGTTGTTGGGATGTACCTCGCTCAAAACTACGAGGTACTACTAAGAGGAGCAACTAGCGCCGCGGACCTAACTCCACTAACGTTACCAACCGAATGAAGCAGAGACAAGGCTTTGTGGAGTCTAACTACATCGACAAGGTCAATACTTAAAAAATAAATATATAGATATATATTATGAAACGCCTAMCTTGTACCTATGTAGTTGCGTGCCTTTCTTTTGCTGAAATCCATATTTTTTCAATAAACGTTAATCAAATACAATCACCAACTGTTTCCTTGTTGACGTTCAATTGGCGACAAATGCGCATTTGCGCTGTGTTGGCATCTTAGAGCAACAGCAATGAGCAAAAAGTCTGTAGTTGTAGTTTAACTTCGATTGAAAAAGTATGGATTTCAGCAAAAGAAAGGCATGCAACAACAGAGGACAAACAGGTAAAAGGTAGGCGTTTAATAATTATTTTTTAAGTATTGACCTTGGGCAAATCGAAGTTGTCAGAGCTCGWTTCCACGAAGCCTTGTCTCGGCTCCACTCCATTGGCGGAGTCATCAGGAATTTCCTTCACCGTGGAGTTTAGTCCACTAGGGAACAATCCACTATAGATGTCAGTCAGTGTCAATGGTTCTGTGTATTTGCATAAAACACAATAGGCCTGGGGCCTCCCGGGTGGCGCAGTGGTCTAAGGCAGCGCTAGCTCCCAGAGACTCTGGGTTCGAGCCCAKGCTCTGTCGCAGCCGGCCGCGACCGGGAGGTCCATGGGGCGACGCACAATTGGCCTAGCGTCGTCCGGGTTAGGGAGTGTTTGGCCGGTAKGGATATCCTTGTCTCATCGCGCACTAGCGACTCCTGTGGCGGGCCGGGCTCAGTGCGCGCTGACCAGGTCGCTAGGTCTTTCCTCCGACACATTGGTGCGGCTGGCTTCTGGGTTGGATGCGCGCTGTGTTAAGAAGCAGTGYGGCTTGGTTGGGTTGTGTTTCGGAGGACGCATCTCGACCTTCGTCTCTCACGAGCCCGTACGGGAGTTGTAGCGATGAGACAAGACAGTAACTACTAACAATTGGATACCACGAAATTGGGGAGAAAAAGGGGATTTAAAAAAACACAATAGGCCTATGTTATTGAACTTYTTATTTTTGGAACTCTTCTCTGATTACTCCACCTCTGTTTAAGGTCCCCAACATATCCAAAAAGATAGAAGCCTTCAAGAAGGATGTGGCGGCAAAGAAGAAACCTCCAGCAGATTAAAGATGGTTTCCAACCATGTTGATCAGAGGCAGATTGAAGAGATGGGGACTATTTGAACAACAAAATGCACACCGCAAAGGACATATATTTTTTCATCTAATTTAATCTAAGGTTACACGGGCAGAGGAATACATTGTAAAAATGATTCTCTAATCAGGGGTTTTACAGTACAGCCTGGACTGGTACAGTGTTATTTTTTTTGTATTCTTAAAGTGCTTAGCTACATTTTTAAGATAATATTATGAGGGTTCTATTTATGAGTGGATATGCGAAGATGCTTAACTGCTGTGGGATCTAATAAACTTCAGAAACCTTGGCCTTATTCTTGCAAGCAGCTGGTCATGGCAGGCCTTTAGGTGGGGCACTGGCAATTGCATTTATATCAAGTCTAAACATGGCATTTTTACAACATACGCTTGTCCTTTTTGCCAACTAAACTGTGCAGTTACTGCTTTTGAGTGATGTTATCTAGAATTAAAGTGGGAGGCCTATTCTATGGATTCTATTTCTGTGGGTGTTATGGTATTGAGAATGAGTCACTCATGTAAATTGCATTGTTTGGTGTCTATTCTAAGCTAAATGCTGTTCTCTAACATCGTAGGCCTTATTCAGATGTGCCTAAATCTGTTCAGCCTGCATTAATACATTTGCTGATGTTGGTTCTGGTGGTCCCGTGTGGCTCAGTTGGTAGAGCATGGCGTTGGGCGCTTGCAACGCCAGTGTTGTGGGTTCATTCCCCACGGGGGGACCAGGATGAATATGTATGAACTTTCCAATTTGTAAGTCGCTCTGGATAAGAGCGTCAGCTAAATGACTTATATGTAAATGTTCTGTGTCAAATTGAAAGGTGTTACATCACATAAGATAGGTCCCTTGCTTGACAACACTAACCCAATACTTCATCACCATCCAGTAAAATGTATTTATTTTGTAGGGCCTTTTTCACCCCTTTTTTTCTCCCAAATTTCGTAGTATCCAATTGGTAGTTACCGTCCTGTCCCATCGCTGCAACTCCCGTACGGACTCGGGAGAGGCGAAGGTCGAGAGCCGTGCGTCCTCTCAAACACAACCCAAACAAGCCGCACTGCTTCTTGAYACAACGCCCGCTTAACCCAGAAGCCAGCCGCATCAATGTGTTGTAGGAAGCACCGTACACTCGCCGTCCGTGTCAGCGTGCTTAGCGGCCTGCCACAGGAGTCGCTAGTACGCGATAGGACAGTAACATCCCTGCCGGCCAAACCCTCCCCTAACCCGGACGAGGCTGGGCCAATTGTGCGCCRACCAATGGGTCTCCCGGTCACAAACTAGGCTCTCTAGYGGCACAGCTAGCAGGGCCTTAGACCTCTGCGCCACACGCGAGGCCCTATTTTGTAGGGCAGTTATTCTAACTTGCCATGTTTATGCTTGACCKCCATTATCCAGAGAAGCATTCTTCACCCGCCGTCACAGCTATGTTTTTCTTGAGAGCATCTGGGTATGGTATGCCRGCAGAGGTCAACATAGTTCCATGTTTTCGTTCCCCTCTTCTCTGTAAATAACAACCAATSCACCAGAGGTCACCAAAGTGATATTTTGAATTTGAACAGAAAAKATCAACTAAAATCTACATTATAATTGGGGCTCTATTCAATCTGTTAAGCTGAAGTGTTACAGATTCTGCAATGTAAAGGTAATTTTCTATTTAGCCAAAATAAGCAGTGTTTAGCATGAATGCAGTSTCTGCTAAATCGGGAACAGTGGAGACTGCTGAGGGCTCATACTGGCTGGAATGGTGTTAATCCATTCCGGGCCATTACTATGAGCTGTACTCCCCTCAAGCAGCCTCCACTGATCGGGCACATTGCCTTTACATTTATATCACGCTGTAAAGTTGGATTTCCGCCGTGCGGATTGAATAGAGCCCGTACTAAACTATAATGTTTGTTTTGGTCTTGGCAAGGTTTATGGTAGAATCACTTTTTGTTTTCTTGCTCTTCATTCCTCCTATTTTCTTTTTTGTTGACTCAGGCCATCCAAAGCCTCGGATCTCCAGACAGCCAACTGCATTGTGTGAAATGTAGTAAACATTCTGCATGGCTGCTGGACTGAGAATGTCCACTTCTGACTTGGTGTCTTTGGCACTGACTGATCTCTTCTTGGATGACCTTCTACTCAGCCTTTTTGGCAGGCCTGCCACTATGTGACCTTGACTTTTTGGATTCTGTTGATTTTTCTTGATTGTGTAGGCTRTGGACAAACCATTTGATAATCACTATAGATAACATGGAAAGTTCATGTGAAGCAGTATGTTTTAGGCTACTTGCTTTACACTGTACCCTTGACCAGTGATCAATGTATGCAACAACTGCATCAAAGTTACTGCACCATTGTGTGGACAKTCCTCTCCTATATGATTTGCGAGATTGTTCATTCCCTGAAAATGTGTCAAAGAAACCTGGAAACATCAGGGACATCACACAAATAGGTTACTTTTACTTTTCAAGTAAAGGATGCATGCCCACATCCCAAACCTTACCAAGTTGCATTTTTGTGAACAAGTGAAAGCTATTTTTATGTCAAATGAAATCACACAAGTATTGAAATAACCTAGAATTGTAATATAAATAGTTACGCTTACCAACCTTTCGCCGTAAAAGTCTGGCAGAGATGACATCCCATGTGTTTGTATCCTGTTGTTGTAGACACTAGGCTTGTTCTTGGTGTTTGAATAGGCAGCCACTTTTACAAGGTTGTCCCTGACCTCTGTGCTGCTGGGCATGACGTTAGTTGTTGTATCACATGTCCTTTGTCTCCCACAAATTATTTGTTTTCATCACCATGGTAATCTGCTGATTATCTCCTGGCATCATGAATATTAAATTACAAAAACACCATTCCTTATTCACAATCAATAAATAGACCTATACCAAGGGGGGAACTATTTTGCTTACCTTTTTAACTTTGGGATTAAAAAAACACTGACAGGAAAACATCACGTATTCTCACACTACCTGATCACGGAAACCTTGTGTGGAACGCACATAAATCAGACAACACTATCCTGAATAGGTTGTAAAAAGGGCTGGAGTCTAGAGTGTAGACTTCATAAACATTTTCCATAATAAATGTATACATATTAAAACCAGTGATCTCTTTATTTAGAAAATACAGAATATATTGGACAGAATTATCTTACAAGTTTCAACTTCCGATATGTCTTTCAACAGAATAATGCCTCTGTACAGGACAGTGATACCCCTGAACAAAATCAATATTATTATTGCACTCTCCTATAATTTTGACAAAAACACAAATATCCAAACACTGCAAAACACATCTAGGAACACTTCCTCCAACTGTGCCAGAACTCAAACATACATGTACTGTAGAGTATTTCCAGTGATTGTACAATTTCAGGTAGAAAAAGAGATTGCGTTGTTTTGAATGAGAGGTGCTCGGAGTAAGGCATTCATTCATAATCAAAACTGGCACTCATTACTTTGTCACATGAGGTTAGGGTTTCTGAAAAAAAGTTGTAACTGCAACAAAAAGTGTAAAGAAATTATCCACATTGTGTTAGGTTACTGTTTGTGCCAATCCAAGTGTAGACTACTTTTCAATGCTTCGATTGTTATTACCATGTTATTGCAAGTCCACCAGTTGCATTCATACTTACATACTGTATAGGTAGTGAGGAGGAAGCCAWAGTTGTACACCCTGAACTTTAGAATTATTGTACACACTGAAAACCTGAGAACCTCAAGATAAGCAGTTGTTTTTTAAAATCTTTTGCATTCAAGAAAACCCAGAAGTAAAAGGTCAAAATGACTTTCTCTTTGCCTGTGTGGGATAAACTTGACATGTCTTTTGAGACGTACTCCAGACTGTGCTGACTCAATAGACAATAATGTAGGTGCATTTACCGAAACACCCTACATTTTGAATTTGTGTTCTAAAAACAGAATTTTAACAAGTCACATTTTGAAATATTGTATCAAATTTCAGAATACACTTTTAAATATGAAAGCTAAAACTGCAGCCCTGCAGACTTAGTTTCCACAAAGAATCACAATTCAGTTACACAATCATTGTTCAATACAAAGATAATACAACCAAGGACATCTCAAGTTTGCCTGTGTCCTTATCCTTTATTTTCTCTCTATCTGGCCTAAGGCTTCACAGACCTTTATAAACATAAATGAACTACCACATACTACTAACAGCATGGTTCCCCCCCACTTGCTGGCCGTGGGCCGAATTTGGACAACCCCCAAGTTCTTTTTTCTTCTTCTCATTGTTAGACATGAAAAACTCTAAAAACACCAGGAAATCAGCTCCAAGTGATTTTAATTTTGGAAATCTGTTCGCCAAGTATTCCCACACATAATAGAGAGATGTGATCGTATACAAATGTAAGCAAGTTTATCATCTTTGTAAAATACTAAAAAAAAAAAAATTTATGTCAACAAATTATTTGTAATTATGTTTCGGCACCCTGACCATCCGCTGAAGAAGAAAAAAAATCATCCCGCAGCTGAATCTGGTTGATGATCAATGACTTACAGAAATTTTGTTTGTGATTACACAAATTAAAATACTATTAATCTAGAAAAGGGGAAATGTTGTTAAATTCTCCCAAAAACGTGATTTTCCTGTGTTTTATATATATTTCCACACTGAGGTTGGAATAATACGGTGAAATTGTGAAAATTATGATAATGCCCTTTAAATGTAACAGCTGTTTCTTCCTGTTTTGGTAGGATGGAGTTTTGGTCTGCCTGGTGACATCCACAGGAGGGGTAAATTAGTTCAAAACCTGTCTACCAATCACACAAATTTCCCCCTCCCTACTCAGACCAACTCCAGACAGTCCTGGCAAAATTCTTGCTTGAGAAATTGCTCTTTGCTATTTTAATTGAAAACAATCACAGTAAGGTACTTAATCRTTAGCCTGTTAATACACAGTACTTTCTTTACAAATAGCCATTTTTGTCTAGAAATATCAACCACAACATCATCTGCAGCTATGAGATTTACATACTGAAACATAATGGCTGTGATCATAAATAAAKACACATGTAAAACATTACAACATAAACTAAACATAGTGCCAGTACTTCAAATGTACATCTTCATTAAACAAAAGAGGACATGCCATGGATATAAAATTAATTATTCCACAAAGCACAGAAGCGAACCAAATTGAGTGAGAAAAAAATGTACTGGTGGTTTGGACATAGTGGTTGGATTGGTTGTCGTAACTGACAGAATAGTGACAGTATTCCACATAGTTGTACTGTAAGAGCCTGCTCCTGCCAAGTTGCCATGACATCATTATTACTGTCTATATCGTTACTGTACAATTTCTGCATGGATACAGGTGATTACAAAGAGATGTTCTATTTCTGCCACATATTTACATGAAGATCACAGTAGTCGTAGGCTTGTGTCCCTGGTATGCGTGTCCTCCCCCCTCACCGGGCCTGTTGTAGTAGGCCTTCCCATTGGATAGGCTGTGAAAACACCTCTCTCTCCAGCCACATTTCATAGCTGTAGTGGAAGTCCTCCGGCAGCTCAACACGCTGGCCCAGAACACTTTGCAGGCAGTTGTCCACCGGGGCGAACTCGCCGTTCTGGTTCTTGTCGTAGCGACGGCTGTTGAACTTCTCGATGCTCTCCCTCAGGGCGCACTCCTCCGCCTGGAAGTCCCACGGCCGCGCGTCGATATCTGGAGGACAAAAGAACAATTAACAGCAGAGTTTTATTCGCAGGTCTATTAACTTGATGAACAGCACCACATAACCCTTTCCATTGTCTCTGTCGATGTTCTGTTTGGAATACACATGTTATACTGTTGTTAAAGGACAGTTAAACCTCAATAATCAATCAATACAGAGAAAAGAGTCAAGTCTGAGATTGCAATTTACAGCAGAGGGACCAAGGGATCTCTCTCAGTCTATCTGGTCCATTGAGAATAGAACCTGAGACATGTGATGACAGACAGTCGTCTCTTTTTCTCTGAGGGCCTCTCACCCCTAACTGGCTCCTGGTTTGGTTACTATGGCAGCAGATACCGGCCTAGATACCGGCTATCTTACAGTAGTTGGGTGATTGGACTTCAGTTACGAAGATCCTAATCAAAGGCATATTGTATGTACCTACATCATTACATTCACATTCATCATCACATTCTGATTCGTTGCATAGCTTTCACATCTCCTACACACCAGTGAATTAAGAGTTGACTTCAGGTATGCGTTCAAAAGTTTAATTGCATCTTACCGTTGCCATAGGCCCAGTCGTCATTGAGCCTGTGTCGTACTTTCTGGTAGATGGCTGACATGGTCTTCATGTTGCTCTTCCTCCACTGGCGGCCYAGGTACTTGGTCTGGATCTTGAGCAGCTTGAGGACATACAGCTGCATCATGGCCTGTTTGACCTTCAGCGCCCTCTTCAGGATGGGAGCAGACTTGAACACCACCAGCATCTGAGAGAGGAGGTGGAAGAGGACACAGTGGATCTCAAAAGTGTCCCGACACAGGTCTTTGAATTCCAAACTGTCCGCTAGCCTGTACCACCTAGGCACTCTTGTAGATCTGAAAGGATCTGATCGGTTCTACAAGTGGGCACTGAATAAGGGACATATGATCATAGAGAGAGGCAACACCTGGTCTCTCTCACCATGGTCCTGGAGTGTTTCCACTTAGTCAGCTTGTTGAGGATCCTCAGCAGGTTGATGCAGGAGAAGAGATTACGCCAGCAGAACTGATTACGGTCTCCGGCTTCCTACAAATCACAGGAAAAGAAAGGGTTAGGAGAATTGAAACGCMCACAAAGAACACATTTATAACGGCCTACTATTCAGGACGGGTAGCCGGACACGGCCAGTGTCTAATCGCAGCCAACAGATAAACCCATAGCCAGGTCTTTAACATTTGAACAGTCTGATGTAAACACATGGGTTTGTGATCTGGACTCACCAAGCTCTCAGCCGTGAGCTCAGGCATCTCGTGGACCACACAGTGAGGGAAGTCCAGCACACATATACTACAATGARAGCCAACAGAGAATCACACACGAGATTATTACAGCCCATCTTTCTGTCAACAGTGGTGTTACACCTGTCATTTGAGGTGAGAGACACATTTACCATCCACACCTGAACCCCCTGTGTTTTGGCACCTCCACCCCTGTGTCTTCTAGGAGCAGGAAACAAATACCTGGCAGACGGAAGCCATGCCTTTGTGTGGGTGCAGATGTACCTCTGGCACTGTGGCAGAAACTAAGTGGTTGTCAGATGTAGTCAGCGAGTCCTACCTGTTTTTGGCACTGATGTAAGACAGGATGTTCTGGTTGAAGAACTTGAGGATGAGTGGGATGCAGTTAGCAAACACCAGGTGTTGAGAGACAATCTCAAACTGAGGAGAGAGCGAGAGAGCGAGAGAGCGAGAGAGCGCGAGAGAGAGCGCGAGAGCGAGAGAGAGAGAAAACAAGGTCACTGCAAAATCACCATGGAGGACCAGATAAAGCACTAAGTCATGATAGCCCTTTAATTCCTAATAAGGAAAAATGCATAGCTATTAAATAATAAAAGATAAATCCTCCAACCCCCCAGTCTTTCTATCTTTTATGAGCAGCCTGCGGAGTTCAGGCATAGACCGATTTCTCCTCTTTTATACATTCTATGGACTCGTTTACCATCATCAAAAGAATGTTCAAGACCACATTTTATTAGCACAGCTACTATTATTGCTGTATGCATATGAATTCAAAGCATTCTATCGTCCGAATCCTGGGGTGTAAAAGACACTCTGAAATGACAACCCCTCTACATTCTCACATTTACATTTACATTTAAGTCATTTAGCAGACGCTCTTATCCAGAGCGACTTACAAATTGGTGCATTCACCTTATGATATCCAGTGGAACAACCACTTTACAATAGTGCATCTAACTCTTTTAAGGGGGGGGGGGGTTAGAAGGATTACTTTACCTCAGTCTGTCCTTCTCTCCTGTTCAACAAATCCCACCAGGTAGGTACAGTGCCTTGCAAAATTATTCATCCCCCTTGACGTTTTTCCTATTTTGTTGCATCACAACCTGTAATTTAAATGGATTCCCACTTGGACTTCATGCAATGGACAGACACAAAACAGTCCAAATTGGTGAAGCGAAAAAGTGAAAAAATTATGTGTTTAAAATTTGTTGAAAAAATAAAATACGACGGCGGTTCCAATAAGAGGATTTAGCCAATCTGCTCTCCTTAGAGTTACTCAGCTCTGCGCCATGGCTGTCTAAGAGCCAGCAGGATAGGAGCCATAGGCAGACTCAAACCCTTTCACTCAGCTGGGTTCTGCAGTTGCATTAGTACGTCTTTGTAACAAGCTTCATTTTGACAGTTGGTAGTGGGAAATAAGAGTGAATGTAATAATCTTTGGGCAGTAGATGGCGCTACTATAATTTTAAATCCAGCTATGTTTCATCTATCATCCTTTTAAAAATGGGGAACTAGCTCCTTTTTCATTTAGGATTTGACAGAATAGTCCTGACCTGCTGCAAGGTATGGGATGCAGCCAGGTATAAGCACACTATTCTCAAAAGAGCAGATGCTCCATTTCTCTGTGAAGAGGATTCACTACCTATCACTAGTGGTGGCGTGCCAAACAGTAAATATTGAACCAATCCCTTTTTTAAGGAGCATGATTTTGTGTGCTGAAGAGAGACACACTCGCTCATCTCAGGGAGAMGCAGTAGCAGGAGGACGATAAATGAAGCTAATCCCCCCAGAAATCGGAATTATAATCCTTTACAAGAGCAGATTTTGGAGGGRGCTCAGCTTTGCATTTTGGAAGATGGRTGGTGCTGCTATGTGCCCATTTCTTGTCKGATGGTATTTCTCCTCTCTCTATTYTGCCTCCCTCTATCCATCGYCTTCTCTTYGTGCGGGGAGACGTATGAACCTTTGACTGTGTGCCTATCATTCCAGTGCAGGATCTGTCTACAGGCTGCCAGGAGCCAAAGGGGTGGGGGCAGGGAGAGGAGATAAAGAGATAAAAAGAGAGAAATGTGGTGGTGAATGTGGAGGGCTGGGAGAAGAGAGAGAGTGGAGGCTGACCTAGTGTGTGAGGGTGTGAAAGGAGTGGGGGGGAAGAGACCAGTGATGTAGGGGTTCAAAAAAATTGTTGGGTAAACTGATCGCCGGGTTGTGGTGAAAAAAGTCATGCTTTCTATACTTTCAATGCATTTTTCTGCAAAAATAGTTCAACTGCGTTTATTTGAGTTCGCCCTCCACTACACCACTGGAAGAGATATGAGAGCAGCGGCAGACCTGAAGGGGTGGAGGAGAGGGGGAGAGGGGGAGAGAGGAAGGGATAGAGAGCAAGAGATAGAGGCCGACCTGATGCGTGAGGGTGGAAAGGTGGGAAACAGAGAAAGAAAGACAGAGGTAGAGAGAAAGAAAGACAGATAGTGGTAGTAGGTAGCTTACTTGGTAAATGTGATTGAGTTTCAGGTGCTTGAGCAGCAGCAGCAGAAGTGCAGAGATGGCCTTGACAATGATCTCCTTGTGTCTGTTCACGTCAATACCCAGCTTCATGCTCTGGAGGACCGTGATCCTGCCATCACACACACACACACACACACCTTTTATGTGATTCATAGCAACAACTTCCCTTGACATGACAAATCTATATTCATTGACTTTATTTCTGAACAAACTAAATTAATTTCCAACTTAAGCCTGAACAGAAAAGAGGACTATGAGGGAACAAGGAGAGGCACAAGGTTATTCCACATACGGCATCTCCTCTGGCAGCACATCAGCCAGTATATTGATGGAGTCCGTCTTGGTTTTGGAGGTAGGTGCTGCAGCCAGCAGCAGCTTCAGAAGGGCAATCTGATAAAATACAATGTGGGTTTTAGCTTTCAACCTCTCRGCTCTGAAACATGACAGGTCTAGACAGCAAATACTTAGTAAAAATCTACAGTGCAGGCATGATTTTCAAGATGCAAAGGAAGATGATGCCATGTGAAGTGTCTTGTTGGAGCAGAATATAATGGCAGATGTCCTCACCACATACTGAGACAGGTTAGGAAGCATTCCCAGATACAGGATCTCTGTGGGCGTCTCATCCACATCCTCTTCCCCCTGACCAACACAACACCACACAATATGAGTTACACATATAGTCATCTTGTTTCCACTCACAAAGCCCTGTTCCAACACTTAGAAAACGAAGGATCATATTTTTATTTGACCAGGTTAGTCTCAYTGGGATTWAAAAAATCWATTTTTCAAGAGAGACCTGGCCAAAATAGAAACAAAACGTTTCATTGCAAAGACACATTTACAGCATTAAAAAAAAACTAAGCAATACAGTTTAAAAATATAAAATGTAGACATTGAGCAGACATGATGCTTTGGGGAGGTGTGGTGCAACTAGGAGTCAAAACATTGACAGCCCCCCAACTTCATTGTCCAGTTTTGTTTTAGCCTAGCGTTAAACTCATTCAAAGAGAGGAGTTCCTGTAATTTCAAAGTAAACAGTAAGAGGCGTCACTGACCAGGGTCATGGGGCACTGTTGAAGCTCCTCTTCCCTCTTGATCTGCATCTCRGCAATAGAGACATATTTGTGCTGGAGGGAAATGATGAGTTACGCCACCACAACACGATATAAAGCACTATGAGAATCAGCGCAAAGCACTTCATTACCACAATACATTCTATTCCACTTCACACTTTTTCAATGAGACATCACCATGGCGATATACTATAGTATTTCTGACTATCACTTGTGTAAACAGAAGAGGCTTTTAACGGGCGTTAATTAGACTTCACAGATTGACACACAGAAGGGCATTCCTCAGTGTAAACGGTGTTTCACAGTCAGTTCAAACACACAATTGATTTCTAAGTGGGACGTAAATGTCCAGGGATATTGACTAGCTGGTCAAATACACTGGCGATGAAGTGTTGAATTCTAACACTCGATCCTGGTGGAGAGAGAGGGATTGAGAGGAGAGGGGGAGAGGATAGAGGAGAAATGATAAGACTGATTTCTCTCCTTCTTACCTGTTTAAGAGTCTTCACACTCTCGTGTATGGGTCTAGGGAGACCGACTAGTGTCTCTGTGTCACTAGAAAACAAACATAGCACCACTCAGCGCAGCAACAGAGAGAGAACATTCCCTGGCACTGCACTAACTATGACCACACGTGGCAGTGTGCTGCCTTTCAGATAGAACACCGTGATATTGACACTCACTTTCCCAGAGTGAAGCCGATGAACTTGTTCCTGCTGGTCTCCAAGAAGTGCTCGATGTCTTTCTCTCTGTCGAGACAGACAGACAGACAGACAGACAGACAGACAGACAGACAGACAGACAGACAGACAGACAGACAGACAGACACAGACAGACAGACGAGCTGGTCAGGCATCTCAAATCACCTGAAGCCTGCTGCCCCTCACTAACCCCCAGTCTGAGGTCCACCTTCTCACTGATCACACTACTAGACCTACTGTGTTTCCTAACCTGGCTTCCCGGGCTTGTAGCGATACTATCCAAACAGACTGATCAAAGACATGTGGCTGCTAACCAGATGATGCATCTCATGCTTAAAGCCTCATCAGTCACGCTCGATGCTGCCTCTGTACGATATTGGGATCTGGAATTCCGCCTCGTGCTAAATTATCCCAGCACTACGCTATGGTTCAAGGTCGCGCACACACACACACACACACACCTGTTGGGGTGAATAATGCATGAGTTTACAGATAATGAGTAGAGGATGATAAGAGTTAAGACTGGGTCGCTCGCGGCCTTCCTTTCCTTGCCTCCCCTGTCTCCCTCTGCCCTCTTGGTCTTATCCACACAGCTGTGTAGACGGATGCCATCTTGCGAGGGGGAGCTAGGGGACCAGGCTGTTACTGTATGAGTGACTGAGGTGGGTTACTTTGAGTCCTCCTGAACAGAGGGGGCACTATCAGCAGCATGAGTGTGTAGAATAACAAAACTAGAACCCAGTCTAAACTTTTTATTTTTAATGTTATCCCTTGAGTTTGAAGATCTGAGGTAAGCAATAAGGTGATCCACCCTGCCTTCTGACGGTGTTTGGGGAGCTTCAGCTATATTACACCCATCCAATCCTTTCAGATTTGCAAACACAGAAGGGTTAAGAGTTATGGCGAGGGGCTAGAGGTTTGTTTGGAACTGGGCCTCCCAGTCTTACCTGACTTTGGGGGCCCAAGGCAGACCCTTGGGGAGGGACGCTCTCTCAGTGGGGGGTCTGAGCGGGGGCGGTGGGGGTGGTGGCTGGATGATGACATCAGGGTCCAGGGGGTCCACCTCGCCCTCGATGCCACTGTCGGCTTCCTCGCCGTCCTCCTCCTCGTCTCGTGCGTCGTCGTTCTTAAAGGGGTCTCGCTCGTTGTACGTGTCTAGGCTGTCCTGCTTTACCAGGGGCTGGAACCCAGAACAACCAGCAGGGGGCATAAAAGAGGCCGTCCCCTCACACACACAGGGTTAGGCCCTGGCTTCCCACTTCAACCACAAGCAATACTCAGATTTACTAACCGTAAGGCTGCACTCCAAGACAAAAGGTTACAGAAACTCCCAGTAAAAAAAAAAACAGAGGAACGTTTGGGCCCGACTCCATATTCAAGTGTTAAACATTCCACTTACAACCATGTCAGTCATACAACACAAACCCAGTAATCTCATGCCACTTCTATAGTTTTAATGAATGACTGAGGCATCATCAATGCAACAAGCATCAAGCAGAGGGGGTGGCAGTCAACAGCAGCGAAACGCCAGTGCAATGTAACGTACGGTGGTGTGCTGGTAGTAACTAGTCGTTAGGTGTGTGGTGGTGAGGAGAGCAACAGAGGGGACGGAAGCAGTGTGACCAGCATAGGATATGACCCGTATCCCATGGAGAACAAGCCATTTGGCTCTGTGGTGGGAAAGAAGCTGCAGTGAACTGTTGTCTACAGTGATACTGTGGCGGCTAAACAACTCAGTGGAGGTAGAGACTAGAGGAAAGCTCCCGTCATGCGACCTCAATGACCACAGCCAGCCCTGCCTCTGTACCCACCCATACAGTGCAGAAYGCAGTGAAGGAGGAGAAAAAGAAGGAGGAAGAGGAGGAGGACAAGGAGGAGATGGAGGAAGAAGAGGAGAAAGAATAAGAGGAAGAGGAGAAAGAAGAGGAGACGAAAGAGGTGGAGGCATAGAAGGTGCAAGAACCAGCCCAAGGCAGGGAAAATGCAGAGGGAAAGTGGGTAAAGACCTGCTTCTTGGGAAAGGGACTGTCTCCTTCCAAGCTATCAACAAAGGCACTCTGCAGGGACACACGGAAGAGGAGGGGGGTTGAGAGCCTGGTGAAGTCAGAGCTCTAGTCTAAAAACAGCACAGTTGGGATTAGAGGAAAAAGTTAAAAGAACAAACGTGTCATTCCCTCCACTGTCAGGGGAATACAGTACACGGATGGTGTGCACATGGTTCCTATTCACATTTCCTACTGCTATAGCCCGGCTGAGCAATCAATGCTTGTTAGCCGCACGCACCGTGCCCTCTGTGACCGCAGGGTTCAGTTAGGCTCACTGTTAGAGCACACCAGGTGTGTATTCAGTCGAGTGTGAGTCCAACGCACAGGTGTGCGTATGTGAAACGCGCCAGGGACAGTGCGTGAACAGTATGCGCATAATATAATGTTTGGTAGGATACGTACCCTGCGGCTGCGGCGTCCTCTCTTGGCCTGCTGTTGCTGTTCTATGAGCTCCATTGCCGAGGCTGGAGGAGAGGCTGCTCTCATGCTCCGGACCACCTTGATGCTGTCCTCAGGTAGGGGGGGCAGGCTCAGCCTCTCTCTGCCTCGAACCTTCATCTCCTGGAGCTCCTCGAAGCCCCCCATGGTGAACTGTAACACAGACACACACACACACACACACACAGTTTGATATGGACACATACACACAGAGAAAGATGGACACAGAAAGCCATAGAGATGTACATGAGCACACATTCACAGAGCTCTATGCAGACATTGGCAAACCTCGTTTTCCAAACCCCGTCAATTCCACTGTGGAACTAGTCTAGGCTGACACTACTATAACATTCTAACATCCTTCTAACAAGTGTTTTGAATGTACAATAGATGACAACATAACGGTGGATGAAAWATCTCTGTTGCGAAGCGGCTAGCCTACTAAAGGGCCAGGCGATGGTGTCTGTGCTGTGGCTTACTGACCAGGATGGTCTTCCAGAGCAGCAGCAGGACCTTCTTCATGGGAAAGTGTGGAGCGTTCATACTGCAGAACTTGGTCACCATGGTGAAGAGCAGCAGGGAAAATGGCTCTCCGTTGTACAGAGGAGAACCTGAGGTTAGAGGAAAGGAAAGGGTTAACAGCCAGCACGCACCTAGAGTACACACATGGCACACATACAGTGCACACACAGTGCACACACTAAAACATTTCCTGTATAATTTACAGTAACTTACTGGCAGCAATTGGCCAGTAAGTTACTGTACTTTCTTTTACAGTACAGCTACTGTAATCCATTTTATGGTACCAAAAATGTTACTGTAATCTAATTTACAGTACCAAGTCAGTTACTGTAATCTAAATTACAGTACCAATTACAATTACAGTATATTTCTGTAATTACCCAGTGGTCTTTGCAAGTTTTCATTTACATTTTGGTCATTTAGCAGGCACTCTTGACATTAGCAACTTACTGTCGGTGCACTCAACCAAGGTTGAGAAAAAAAGCTCATCAAAGTCATAGCATGTAAAAAGTATCTGTAACCTTTACTGAAAATATTGTTGTAGTTAAAGGATACTGGTCTTCAAAATAATTGTAATTTAAACAAGATATCTTATGATATATATTTGACTATTACTGGATAGTGTCAATACATTACTGAGATATTCAGGCCAACTTGATGCCAGCTTCCTGTAAATGACTATAATGTCAAAGAAATTAAACACAGTACAATACTGTAAAGGTGACTAATAAACTGTAACAAAGTAATTATTGCAGTATTTTACTGTAATTACAAGGGATTGGAGCAAGAAGGTTGGCTGCTAGGCATTTGTATATTACAGCATATTAATGAATACTAGGTGCTTTATATCACTTGCACTTCTACAGGCCTAATCAAAGGCTTCCAAACTGTCCGTGATTACAGGGCAAAACAAATCAAATGGACATGGTTAAATATTCAACCATTAAAGGTTTAAGACCCGCTACCACTCTGATCTAGTCTGGCAGACACCAGTTCTCGAGCTATGTAGTCACGTGGGTCACGCCAGCCAGGCTAACTCTGATCTGTTCCCTATATACATTTCACTGTTAGGGAACCACTACCACATATCAGTTAAATTCGTACAGCATTCTCACTAAAGGGCACAACAAATATAGCCTCTTAAAAGACACAACAATACCATGCACCCACTAGTGGTCAAAAGGTTTTTGGCGCTCCAAGAAAACAGTATGGTACTGTATTCTGAATTACCGTCAATTACTGGCAGCAATTGGCCAGTAAATTACTGGAGATTWACAGGACAAGGTTTGTAGAATTCATTATATACAGTATATTACTGTATTCTGGGGGGGATACAGCATTCTGACTCACCTGTGCAACAAATATAGCCTCTTAGAAGGCACACATTAACATACAGTATGTTAATGAGCCAGAGACTCTTTCCCCGCTTACAACATTAACCCACAATGCACCATAATTAATTCTGTAAAACCCATTTAAGGTATTTTACTGTGTATTTCACAGTGTTTWACTGTTGAAATTAAAGAAAAGTCTTACACTGCACACACAAATACACACGCACAAACACAAACCCAGTTCAGTCTTGAAGGCCTCTCTGGCAGTTCTCCACTCTGGCCTGTCGTCCTCTGTCTGCAGACGGATGGTCTCCACCATCAGGTACATGATGCTTAGCAAGACCCTAGTGGAACACAAGAGGTCAGAGGTCAGAATGAACAGGTGTGTGCATGCATRCATGCATYAAGACAAATAGTCTGTAAGCTACCAAGGTAGAACGGCTCTCCACTCCAAAAACATAACTATGTGTGCTTGTGCATACATTATGTCTGCCYATGTGTAGTTTGTATGCGTGAATCTGTAAATGTGTGTGTGCGCATACTTAATACTGTTGCACACCTTTCCACATGCACTTGCCTAGCTAATGCATCAGCATAAATCACACGACAGTAATTATACAACATTAGCGAGGCAGTGTCCTGTGCATTAACGCCTTGATCTAGATGGAAAACAAGCCATAATGGCCTCCATTTTCTACAAGCTATTAGGACGTGTTATTTGGTTTCCCACCTCATTGTCCCTAGAATTTCTAAGCAAAGAGCTGGAGGCAGGGCATTCTCCTATATAGCAAAATTTTTATGTAATAGTCTGCCTATCCATGTAAGAGACGCASWCTCAGTCTCAACCTTTAAGTTATTACTGAAGACTCATCTCTTCAGTCGGTCCTATGATTGAGTGTAGTCTGGCCCAGGGGTGTGAAGGTCAACAGAAAGGTACTGGAGCGACGAACCGCCCTTGCTGCATGTGCCTGGCCGACTCCACTGGGATTCTCTGCCTCTGACCCAAGAGGAGATCTTCGTGGGCTATACTCAGCCTTGTCTCAGCGTAGTAAGTTGGTGGTCTGTTGATATCCCTCTAGTGTTGTGGGGGCTGTGCTTTGTCAAAGTGGATGGGGTTTTATCCTGCCTGGTTGGCCCTGTCCAGGGGTATCGTCAGAYGGGGCCAGTGTCGCCCGACCCACCTGTCTCAGTCTCCAGTATCTATCTTGAAATAGTCTATGTACGGGGGGCTAGGGTCAGTCTGTTATATCTGGTATAATTCTCCTGTGGAGAACTTAAATATCCTGTGGAGAACTTAAATGTACTTAAATGTMCTGTATACATTTAAGTATGCTCCCTCTAATTCTCTCTCTCCCTCCTCTCCCGGAGGACCTGAGCCCTAGGATCTTGCCTCAGGACAACCTGGCCTCTTGACTCCTGGCTGTCCCCAGTCCACCTGCTCGTGCTGCTGCTCCAGTTTCAACTGTTCTGCCTGTGGCTAGGGAACCCTGACCTGTTCACCGGATGTGCTACCTTGTCCCGGACCTGCTGTTTTTGACTCTCTTTCTATCTACCGCACCTGCTGTCTTGACCTCTGAATGCTCTGCTATGAAAAGCCAACTGACACTCTTGAGGTACTGACCTGTTGAATCCTCTACAACCACTGATTATTATTATACCCTGCTGGTAATCTATGAATGTTTGAACATCTTGAAGAGCAATCTGGCCTTAAAATGGCCATGCACTCTTATAATCTCCACCAGGCACAGCCAGAAGAGGACTGGCCACCCCTCAGAGCCTGGTTCCTCTCTAGGTTTCTTCCTAGGTTCCTGCCTTTCTAGGGGGTTTTCCTAGCCACCGTGCTTCTACTTCTGCATTGCTTGCTRTTTGGGGTTTTAGGCTRGGTTTCTGTATAGCACTTTGTGACATCTACTGATGTAAAAAAGGCTTTATAAATACATTTGATTGATTGATTGATATTAGGACAGATCTGCTCTCATAGCAGATCATTACTGGGGGAGGCACATATAGAACTGCCTAGACAGAGTGGTAGAGGTGGGATGGGAGGAACAGGTAATTATCAGTCTATGGAAGTCAGTGAGGGATTGACAGTGGTACACTGGTACTTTAGAGTCTGGGCTGAACTGGTACTTGGGACTGGGCTGGGGGGGGTTGACGTGTCAAGTGGTTGCTGAAGACCTTGGCTTGGCTGATTGGGGGACTGCTGTAAAAATCAGTGCGGTAGAAGGATGCTCACCTGAGTTCTGTGCTGTCCGCCAGAGAGATGGCAGGTTTCCTCACTGCGCTGCTGCAGGCTTGGTTGTTACTGCAGAGGAGAACACAGAAGCAGTTTAGCATACACACAGTACAAATCATACCACACCACAGCTAAACACAACAGACTAGAGACATCGCTTATGTCTAGGACATGGTCAGGTCATGGGGTCAGGAAGTTCTCATTTCCTATAACTGCAGTGACAAAGACTAGAATGTCGATGGAACGTATAGCGGACGTTTTATACACTGATCTTATTTGTTGACCGAAAAGAGCTTCCGGACATCAGAACAGCGATCAGTAACCTCGATTTGGATGAAGATTCCTAYTTCAACGAGTCGGCGGCTCATGACATACTGCTCACCCCAGACCAGGCCCTTATCCCCGACACTCGGGAAGAGAAAGAGACTGCGATAAAGAAGCAGATGTGCCGGCACCCTGATAAACCGGCTCTACCCTCTGTTCACCTAATACCTTTTTTGCACTATTGGTTAGAGCCTGTAAGTAAGCATTTCACTGTAAGGTCTACACCTGTTGTATTCAGCGCACGTGACAAATAAACTTTGATTTGATTCTATTGGTGAATGTACAATCGCTGGCGAACAACGGGACGTGAAGAATTGTAAGATGTTTCTCGGAAACTTGGCTGAACAAGGATGACATAAATCTAGGTGTCTTTTCTTTTTCTTTTTTTACATAAATTTTTTATTCAAGAGCACATAGAGAAAATGTACCATACATACACAACGTATCTTTGCTGCCTTTACTAAGGAGCGTAGTTACATTCACATGTTAAGGGTACATTTTGGCTGTATAGAGCAAATATTTCAAGAGTCTGAATAAGTATACAATTTGGATTAAGTCACACAAAAACAACAGAAACAAACAAAAAGTCCAGAAATGACAGAATAAGACCCGTAGGATATGTCAGGAACTCTGATCAGACGCCTTTATACCTACGCTGTCTATGTAGCAAGACTGATGTAATTATCTCCATGTCAGCAAGTTCCCCGCATAGACCTGACCACATATCTTTTGAGGGTGCATGTTCATTTTTACAGCATTTTGTTACACATTTCTCTGCTGCTGCTAAAAGGATGATCTATCAATTTAAGTGGAGAGGATTGGAGTGTATCCACAGGAACAATACCTAGAAGGAGATGACRTGGGTCTGGTTGAATAATAWTACCTGTGATGTCCTGWATAACATGGAGAATTTCAGACCAAAAAKACTGRATTTTCAGACATTGACWAAATATATGTCATAAAGTACCTATTTGTCCACACTGCCTCCAACACGTAGCTGCTATTCCTTTTTTTCATTTTATTAAGTTTATCAGGGCTCATWAAAAAAAACGATGTAGTACTTTGAATTGAAACTACATTGTAACCCTTGTTCGGTTACATGCAGTGCCTTAATATAGTGTTCTCCATATGTTCCCCCAGCTCTCCTCTGATATCTGCACCTGTAATTCAACCTGCCATGAGTTCCTAAGATGATCTAAAAGATAATATGTGCATGTTAAGGATACTGTGATAAAAACTTGAAACGGTTCCAATGTTTTCCCCTTGATAAAGTGATTCAATCCATGTGCCTTTTCTATGCATCAGCAGGACAGAATGGCAACATCGGGTAAGCGCAAGTGAGGTGACGTGTGTCTCTTTGTTAACAACAACGTCTAATATTAAAGGAAGTCTCGAGGTTCTGCTCATCTGAATTAGAATACCTCGTGATAAACTGTAGACCATACTATTTACCAAGAGAGTTTTCACCTGTATTTTTCGTCGATGTCTATTTACCACCACAAACCGAYGCTGGCACTAAAACCGCACTCAATGAGCTGTATASRKCCATAAGTCAACAAGTAAACGCTCATCCAGAGGCGGCGCTCCTAGTGACCGGTGATCTTAACGCAGGAAAACCAAAATCCATTTTTACCAGCATGTCAACTGTGCAACTAGAGGAGAAAAAAAACTAGATCACCTTTACTCCACACACAGCTCTCCCTCACCCTCCATTTAGCAAATCTGACCATAACTCTATCCTCCTGATTCCTGCTTACAAGCAAAAACTCAAAACAGGAAGTACCAGTGACGGAAGTGGTCCGATGAAGCAAATGCTAAGCTACAGAACTGTTTCACTAGCACAGACTGGAATTTGTTCTGGGACTCATCCGATGGCATTTTCAGAGTTCATCACATCAGCCACCGGCTTCATTAATAAGTGCATTGACGACGTCGTCCCCACAGTGACGGTACGTACATATCCCAACCAGAAGCCATGGTTTACAGGCAACATCCGCACTGAGCTAAAGGCTAGAGCTGACACTTTCAAGGAGCGGGACACTAACCCAGACGGTTATAAGAAATCCCGTTACGGCCTCCAACGAACAATCAAACAGGCAAAGTGTCAATACAGGACTAAGACCGAATCCTATTACACCGGCTCTGACGTTCGTCGGATGTGGCAGTGCTTGCAAACTATCACAGATTAGAAAGGGAAACCCAGCCGCGAGCTGCCCAGTGACGCGAGACTACCAGACAAGCTAAATGCCTTATATGCTCACCTTGAAGCAACACWRAMAYATGTGAGAGCACCAGCTGTTCCTGACGACTGTGTGATCACCCTCTCCATAGCTGATGTGAGTAAGACCTTATTTTTTAAACCTTTATTTAACTAGGCAAGTCAGTTAAGAACAAATTCTTATTTTCAATGACGGCCTAGTGGGTTAACTGCCTGTTCAGGGGTAGAACGACAGATTTGTACCTTGTCAGATCGGGGATTTGAACTTGCAACCTTTCGGTTACTAGTCCGACAGGTTAASATTCACAAGGCCACAGGGCCAGACAGATTACCAGGACACGTACTCTGAGCATGCGCTGACCAGCTGGCAAGTGTCTTCACTGACATTTTAAACTTCTTCCTGACCCAGTCTGTAATACCTACATGCTTTAAGCAGACCACCATAGTTCCTGTGCCCAAGAACGCCAAGGTAACCTGTCTAAATGACTATCGCCTCGTAGCACTCTGCAGCCGTGAAATGCTTTGAAAGGCTGGTCATGGCTCACAACACCATCATCCCAGACACCCTGCAATCTCTATTGCACTCCACACTGCCCTTTCCCACTAGGACAAAAGGAACACCTACGTGAGAATGCGGTTCATTGACTACATCTCAGTGTTCAACACCATAGTGCCCTCCAAACTCATAATTTTTTACATTTCAGTAATTTAGCAGACGCTCTTATCCAAAGCGACCAGTAGTGAGTGCATACGTTTTCATATTTTTCGTACTGGTCCCCCATGGGATTCGAACCCACAACCCTGGTGTTGCAAGCGCCATGCTTTACCAACTGAGCCACACGGGACCGATCACCACTAAGCTAAGGACAATGGAACTGAACACCTCCCTTTGCAACTGGATCCTGGACTTCCTGATGGGACGCTTCCAGGTGGTGAGGGTAGGCAACAGCTGACCCTCAAAACAGGGGCCCCTCAGGGGTGAATGTTTAGTCCCCTCCTGTACTCCTTGTTCACCCACGACTGTGTGGCCGCTCAAAATGCTAACATCATTAAGTTTGCCAACGACATCACCAACGACGATGAGACAGCCTATAGGGGGGAGGTCAGAGACCTGGCAGTGTGATGTCAGGACAACAATCTCTCCCTCAACATCAGCAAGACAAAAGGAGCTGATCGGGGACTGCAGGAAATGGAGGACCGAGTACTCCCCCATTCACATCGACAGGGCTGTAGTGGAGCAGATCAAGAGCTTCAAGTTCCTCAGTGTCCACATCACTAAGGATCTATCACGGTCCAAACACACCAACACAGTCGTGAAGAGGGCACGRCAACACCTCTTCCCTCTCAGGAGGCTTAAAAGATTTGGCATGGGCCCTCAGATCCTGAAAAAGTTATACAGCTTCACCACTGAGAGCATCTTGACTGGCYGCATCACCACTTGGTATGGCAACTGCTTGGCATCCGACCGCAAGGCGCTACAGAGAGTAGTGCGTACGGCCCAGTATATCACGGGCAAGCTCCCGGCCATCCAGGACCTCTATACCAGGCGGTGTCAGAGGAAGGCCCTAAAAATTGGCAAAGACTCCAGCCACCCAAGTCATATACTGTTCTCTCTGCTACCGCATGGCAAGGGGTATATATGCACCAAGTCTGGAACCAACAGGACCATGAACAGCTTCTGCCCCCAAGCCATAACACGGCTAAATAGTTAACCAAATAGCTACCTGAACTATCTGCATTGACCCTTTTTGCATATATTTTTCTGACTCACCACATACGCTGCTGCTACTGTCTGTCACTTWATTCCTAGTTATATGTACATATCTACCTCAATTACCTCGGACCCCTGCACATCGACTTGGTACTGGTACCCCTTGTATATAGCCACRTTATCGTTGCTCATTACTTTTATTATTATGCGTTTTACTTTCCGATTATTTCTCCCCAAAAAATTCTCTCTGCGTTGTTTGGAAGGGCCTGTAAGTAATCAATCAACTGTTAGTCCATACCTGTTGTTTACGATGCATGTGACTAATTCTATTTAATTTGAAGTGAAAACACAGCATTATCACAACTGAGAATGAAGGCAGGATAAACAGGTGCTACGAAATAATAGGAGGCGGCTGCTTGCCTGCTAAGGCTAAGCCGTAGAATCAGAGGTTGATAAGAGACCAAGACTAGAGGCGGCAGGAGCAGACAGAGGAGCACAAAGACTAAAGGAAGGAAACAAAAGCCTTGAAGGCTTTGCCGCCTCGCCAATGAGCTGTTTGAAGTGTGAATCAGAGGCCGGTGATCTGTCTCTTCCTCTCTGCTCTCACCCTGTTCTCTCTGCTCTTATCCCCCTCACTAAGAGCCAGCAGGTGCCTCATATCCTACGCTGAGGCGAAGAGGGATGGAAGTGGGAGGTAGAAAGGAAAAGAAAGAGAGAATGGTGTATTCATGAATTAACATTTCTGGTGAATGTGTGTGTTGGTGTGTGTGTGTGTGTGTGTGTGTGTCTCTCTGCCTGTCTGTGAATGTGCGTGTGCATGTACAGTTGAAGTCGGAAGTTAACATACACCTTAGCCAAATACATTTAAACTCAGTTTTTCACAATTCCTGACATTTAATCCTAGTAAACATTCCCTGTCTTAGGTCAGTTAGGAACACCACTTTATTTTAAGAATGTGAAATGTCAGAATAATAGCAGAGTAGAAATTAATTTATTTCAGCTGTTTATTTCTTCTCATATATTCCCAGTGGGTCAGAGGTTTACATACACTCAATTAATATTTGGTAGCATTGCTATAAATTGTTTAACTTGGTTAAAACGTTTTGGGTAGCCTTCCACAAGCTTCCACAATAAGTTGGATGAATTTTGGCCCATTCCTCCTGACAGAGCTGGTGTAACGGAGTCAGGTTTGTAGGCCTTCTTGCTCGCACACGCTTTTTCAGTTCTGCCCACAAATGTTCCATAGGATTGAGGTCAGGGCTTGTGACGGCCACTCCAATACCTTGACTTTGTTAACCTTAAGCATTTTGCCACAACTTTGGAAGTATGCTTGTCCATTTGGAAGACCCATTTGCGACCAAGCTTTAACTTCCTGACTGATGTCTTGATGTTGGCTTCAATATATCCACAAATTTTCCATCCTCATGATGCCATCTATGTTGTGAAGTGCACCAGTCCTCCTGCAGCCAAAGCACCCCACAACATGATGCTGCTACCCCCGTGTTTCACGGTTGGAATGGTGTTCTTCGGCTTGCAAGCATCCCCCTTTTTCCTCCAAACATAACGATGGTCATTATGGCCAAACAGTTATTTTTTTGTTCATCAGACAGAGGACATTTCTCCAAAAGTAAGATCTTGTCCCATGTGCAGTTGCACAGTAGTCTGGCTGTTTTATGGCTGTTTGGAGCAGTGTCTCTTCCTTGGTGAGCGCCTTTCAGGTTATGTCGATATAGGACTCGTTTATCAGTGGATATAGATACTTTGTACCCGGTTTCCTACAGCATCTTCACAAGGTCCTTTGCTGTTGTTCTGGGGAATATTTGCACTTTTTCGCACAAAGTACGTTCATCTCTAGGAGACAGAACGCGTCTCCTTTCTGAGCGGTATGAATGGCGCGCGTGGTCCATGGTGTTTTACTTGCGTACTATTGTTTGTACAATGAACGTGGTACTTCAGAGCGTTTGGAAATTGCTCCCAAGGATGAACTAGACTTGTGGAGGTCTACATTTAATTTTCTGAGGTCTTGGCTGATTCTTTTGATTTTCCCATGACATCAAGCAAAGAGGCATTGAGTTTGAGGGTAGGCCTTGAAATACATCCACAGGTACCTCCAATTGATCAAATGATGTCACTTAGCCATCAGAAGCTTCTAAAGCCATGACATCCTTTCTGGAATTTCCAAAGCTGTTTAAAGGCACGTCAACTAGTGTATGTAAACTTTTGGCCCACTGGAATTGTGGATAAGGTGAATTATAAGTGAAATAATCTGTCTGTAAACAATTGTTGGAAAAATGACTTGTGTCATGCACAAAGTAGATGTCCTAACCGACCTTCCAAACCTTTAGTTAGTTAACTAAACATTTGTGGAGTGGTTGAAAAAWGAGTTTTAATGACTCCAACCTAAGTGTATGTAAACTTCCGACTTCAACTGTTTGTGTCCATGTGTGTTTAATTCCACACTATCCAGGGTCCCTCAGCAACACTTAGCAGGGATTAGCCTGGCTTGGCGGTGACTCTTTCATTAAAGAGGAGCCAGGGGACGGACAGAAATACCCAACAGAAGAAGCAGAACACACACATAGACCATGGCCTGTACCACCTCCCACCACCCCTAGTCACTCCCACCAGTATAATAATAAAAAATAGATGTTCATTTCTGTGGCTGCTTTCCACTTCTCAGAGGAGATGCYCTGCACACGCACGCACACACACACCTGCWCCCCAATCAAATCTTAGCCTCTAACCAATATTCCACCTAACCGATCAGCTATTATAATCCTGGAAGGGATGAGAGAGCCAAGCCTATGGGTTTGTAGCCTCAACCCCGCAGCACACACACACACACCAATTTATTAACAGACTGTTGAAAATATATATTTTTTCTCTTGCTTTGTCTGCTCTTTTCAATATTATGTTTCTCTGACAAGCTACCCAGGAAAGGGCTGAAAAAATCCCATATTAATATATGTAGCCTTAGAAATAAGGTTAATGAAATCAATAACTTGCTAACATCAGATAACATTCATATTGATAAAGGAATGTATATGTTTAAAGTAATGACTAAAGAATTCCACCCTGAAACGTATTTAAYGGTGTGAAATGTATTAGAATTATAAGACTATAATTCAATAATGTGTGTGTGAGACAAGTTAAGGGTGAGAAATGTATGGTTGAGAAAACAAAGGACAATTGAACTACACATGACYTGGTTGTAACTCTGCAAACAGACAACAGGAAAGAGGGCCCTTCCAAGGCCCCTCTAATCTAGCGAGGAGAGGAACGGCTAGAAACTGCCAGGCTGGTAGAAAAGTGATAAACTCTGTGTGTGTGTGTGTGTGTGTGTGTGTGTGTATGTAGGTGGGGGTGAGAGTTATAAAATGACTGTGTTTGCATTTTTGACTTCAGAGTACTCTCTGAATAAAGAATGTACCTTTTGCAGAATCTGAGACTTTGCCTAATTATTATTAAACCCAGGGTCTTACAAACCTTGGGGAATTGGTCAAAGATTAAATKATTGTTTAGTTATCATCATTGGGATTGAAAATTCTCGTGACACATATATTAGCCATTTCTGAGACTGACTTAGATAATTCATTGGATGATACATCAGTAGCAATACAAGGATATAACATTTATAGAAGAGACAGAAATGCTTATGGGGAGGAGTTGCTGTATATATTCAGAGCCATATCCCTGTAATGCTTAGAGGATATCTTATGTCAAGTGATATTGAAGTGTTGTGGTTGCAGGTTCACTTGGCACATCTAAAGCATTTTCTTTTGGGGTGTTGCTATAGGCAACCAACTGCTAAAAGTCAGTATCTAAATAATATATGTGAAATGCTTGATGTGATATAAACAGAGAGGTCTACTTTCTTGGGGACCTGAATATTGACTGTTTTTCATCAAGCTGTCCGCTCAAGAGGAAGCTTCTTACTGTAACCAGTGCCTGTAATCTGGTTCAGGTTATTAATCAACCTACCAGGGTGTTTACAAACACTACAGGAACAAGATCATCCACATTTTTTTTATTTTTTTTTTTTTCACTTTCTTGTTTCTTTTTCTTTTTTAATTTTTTTCTTTTGATAATTCAGAACATGTTGCTGGATTCACAACATTGTGTAGCTTTAATTTAATGTCTTTCATGTGTGATTTCATGAAAGATTGATTTTTACAGTAATATATTTGAATTTGGCGGCACTACATTTTTTCTGGATTTTGGCCAAGTGGGAAGCTACCGTCCCACCTATCCTAGAGAAATTAACAGACTTTCAGCATGCTTATAGAAAGGGCACTCAACATGTACTGCACTGACACAAATTACTCTGATTGGTTGAAAGAAATTGATAATAATAAGATTGTGGGAGCTGTTAGATTTCAGTGCAGCGTTTGATATTATTAACCAT